>NW_021145137.1:105897-217073 GCF_900634775.1 Gouania willdenowi
ACTGATCACTGTCCGTTATCAAAGCAGGCTGACTTGATAAGTGATAAAACCATTCATGTTGTGGGGTTAAAACTACTAATAAATGGTGTTATTGGCGATCACAAACAGGATCCATCTTCTACTCTGGGGGGCTTCTGCCGTGGACCAGTGGACACACTTAAAACCCCAAAGAGTCTGCCCCACGGTGGTCTGCCCCTCGGACAGAGACTGGACCACGAACCATCGGTTGACCCTCAACACCAATTCGGACTATTAAGGTAAAGCTGCCTTTATATATATATATATAGTACGGCTGGTCATTATTTACTTTGGTTTGGTTCAGGCACCTCCACGGACAGCCCGTGAGGTCCTGACCATAGGATAGACAGGCAACCAAAGTTTCCAAAACACCCCGGTGCCATGTACTGAGTTCACCTCTGTACCGATATCAAAATAGATAAAGACTGCTCTACTGTAAAGTGTCTTGAGATACCATTGGTTATGATTTGGCGCTATACAAATAAAGATTGATTGATTGATTGAATTGTAATTAAACATTAGTAATTAAGAACATAATTGTAATTAAGTTTCTGAGGATAAAAAAATATAACTGCATTGTAATTGAAAATGTAATGTTAAGTGAAAAATGTAATTGAGGCTAAGCCTGTGTGTCCTATCCTTCAGAATAAAAGTCAACTTCCACGTGGTGGAACCAGTGACCTTGGTCCTCTGTAGACTTCACACACCAGTGACGCTTTCCATTTAAACCAATCCTAGAGCAGTTAAAGGGTGTGAACACGCCCTGACGAAACCCTTAGCCCCACCCCCATCAGTCTGTGACCTGTAGGTAACAGTGAGTAAAGGCCTCAGAATTGAACTCACAACCCCTGGTTTACAAGACCAGTGCTTTAACCTCTGAGCTATGAGACCCTGTCTGTGTGTGTGTGTGTGTGTGTGTGTGTGTGTGTGTGTGTGTGGTGTGTGTGTGTGTGTGTCCATTGTTATGTGATAAACACATTTATTTATATATCTAAATAATATCCGCTGTTATTGAGGAAGTTTAGTATTATTTGTGCCATAGTATCTAGTCATCTTCCCCCTCCCAGTGTTTCCTGATCCCAAATGGGGTCCTGACCCCCAGGTTGAGAACCCTTGTGTTAAGAATACTGCAGAGCCTTCATGTAGTTCTGAGCTGCCTGCAGCCAATCAGAGCCACTCATGGAGGGTTTGAAGCTACAGATGCTGCAGGGTGAGAAAACACACACACACACACACTGATCATCTGTAGTTTAAAGATGTGTAGCTCTGTGGGCCTGTACTACAAAGCTGGATACGTATATCCTGGATTTATCTCCGTTAGCGGGTTTCACCTAACCAAACATTCTCTGTCAGAGAGCAGCTGCACTATGAACTGAGATATCAACTCACTCTCTTAACCCAGGTGATTTCAGCCTGGCTACGTGCACGCTCCTGTGACAGGGGTGAGAAAGGACCCCCACACTTTGTGTATAGCAGCACAACTGCTGTATGTTCCTGCTGAGGCTGTCAGCGTCACCACAGTGTATAATGAAAGTGTATAATGAATGAATGAATGATCTGATTGGTCCGTGGATACAGAAAGTGTCTGACACACACAGCCTCAATCAGCTGACGAGGCATTTTGCAAAGATTATCATTCAAAAGGCTCTGAAAATCCCTCTCATGCTGTATCTTTTTTCTCTTACAGTTCAATCTTAATGTCAACAACAGTAATGATAGTGTGTGGTCTTATCTTGGTCCTCAGTTTAGAGGGAATTCCAACTCCTTCATAAAATCCTAATTTTTTTACCAATTTCAAAGGCTACCAATCAAGAGCCTTTGTTCAATCAGCTCTCAACAAACACACATGTATCTTGACCACATGCTAGTTGTGCTACAGTTGTTATATCATGCTTTAAAGCTGCAGTATGTAGAATCATGAGACGCTCCACACTCCCCCCTCCCCTCCTGAAAAACTCACCAGACTTCTTGTGAACTCTTGCGTGCACACACACACAACTGTGGAACTCTTTGTGACTGTTTTCTCCATAGAGACTAGAAACAAATGTAGAGACTTTATCTTGTGTTATTGGAGAGTTTTTCTGATGTTTTAGAGACATAAAAGCATGTATCACTCACTGCTGTGAGGACAGTAAGAGGCTCAGAGCCACAGCTGATCAGAGCAGACACACTCCACACTGCAGATGAAATGTGTCTGTTCTCTGTCTCCACCTTAGATAATGTTTCTCTTAGTTTTACAAGCTATTTATCTCGTTTGTTATCACTCTCTGTCTGACTCAGGGCAGACTGTGCACGGACTGAAAGCAGATCAAGTGAAGTCCACCACACACACAGAGTCAGAGGAACCTCTGTGACTCTGTTCCTCATGAACATGTTTGTGCCTTTATTCTGTTGCTTCTCCACCTCAGTCTTCATTTTTTCCTCTTGATTTGACAAAAGTCACGTTAGAGATTTCTGCTGGAATATAAAGCCATGACACTTTCTCTACTCTCAGATCAAGAACACACATTGACTTTTGCAGCTCAAGTAGCCAATAGTAATGCTTAAACAGCTCATTGGATGGTCCCATTGGTAGAAAGACCTCTGATTGGCTGACATCCATTCTGTATTGATCAACTTCATTTTCAGAGCCTGGAGAAGGAGAAAAGATTCACTGTCTACTCAGAACACTTTGGATTACAATATGCTCAAAGATGATTATGGATTTTTGACCAAATAACATTAACAACAAAAAAAAAAAAAAAAAAAAAAAAAACATACTGCAGCTTTAAGCTAAGGGATGAGTACTGCTGAATTTTCTACTGCCAACTTCCTAGGTGTTTAGAACCGTGATCGTTTTAACTCAACCAAATTTTTACACAATTTTGCAGCTTCATAGGCCAGTTAGCTCAGCTGGTCAGAGCATGGTGCTAATAATGCCAAGGTCATGGGTTCAAACCCCATACTGACCAGATATTAATCAAGGACCATAAACCTGCTTTCATGTGTTGTAAATGTTAGTGTATGAGTCAGAAAGGACAAGGTATGAATATGTATACAATAAACACAGATAAAGAATATCTAAACTGTCAAGCATTCCCAAACCTGGAAGAAAATTCACAAAAATCTAGAATGACTGTCAGTAAAGAAGCTTCTTTTTGACATCTTAATAAATCAGCAAGTAGGACAAATACCAATTTATTGATGAATAATCCCAGAACAATTTAGGTTAAATACTAATAATACTTACTTTGTATGTGTATGCCTTGTGTATTCAGGTGTCCAACCATCATTTTGTATCCACAGTTGTGATGGAGCTGCAGAATGTAGGTTATACTTTCATCCAAATCATTGTCTTACAATGTAGTGAATAAATCATGGACTCTGTTTATCCAAAACAATGAGAAAGGTCACAATAGACATGAAATGAAAACTGTCTGTGAAATGATCTAACCATTGTATGTAATAAAAACTCATAGACTAATAATAATGTAGCCTATTTTTAATGATCAAACATGTACATATATTAGCACACTATAGCTACAACTGTGCTTGTTTTGACAAAGTAAGTTTTACTGAACTCTAAATTAAAACTACTGCTAACCTGGACAGATGCTAGAGATAACAAGGACAAAACAATACTAGATGACTTTATACATTAGCTGATATTAAGGACAAGGGCTTATGTGCTGTTAAAACAGACCAGATTGTTTTAATGTAGCCTAATTGTTGTGTAGTCTACATGACATTAGAACCTGAACATATGCCATATAATATGACCAGTCTATAGCTTCATAATATAAGTATTGAAATGGAATAGCAATGCAACGTTAGCCTAGCCTACTATTAATACACATTAACATGAGTAATATTTACACACAAATATAGTTCTACTAGGGATGTAACGATTAATCGTAAGGCAGTTAAAAATCGATTCATAGGTACCACGGTTCACATTGATGCTCTGAAAATTGAATCGCAGTACTTTTTTTAAACAGCAGAGGGCGCTATATATTAATCCTTCCAGAAGCGGACGTGACGGGCGGAATCTGCTACTATTTTCTTTCTGGCCGCCATTTACTGTTAAACATGCTCATAAATGATTCATTACTCCTTTAGCACCAAAAGAATATCTGTAATATTACGTGAATATCTGTAAAAGTCATGTTTTTCTATTAGCTCTGTCTGCTAGCATAGCTTCTCTTCTTCACTGGTGGAATAACTGCATGCCAACCGACCACTGGGTTACCAGCGCCCTCTGCTGGTCTAAACAAATATCTGACGTAAATACAGTAAAATGTTTTTTTTTTAAAGTCCAATTGTTAAGGCACAAAATACATTTTCAGTTGCACTTTTAAAAAGAAAAAGAACTATTATGTAGTTTTGAATTGTTTACTATAGAACCAGAAATTAAATTAATAGGTTTCTTCTTCATTTGTATTATTCCTTTTTGTATTTCATTCAAGATTTATTTTTAGTTAAATTGCATCATTTTGCATAGTTTATCGAGGGATTCTTTTGACAATGAAAAATAAAAGGAAAAAAGTACAGTATTTTCCCCAAAAAAATAAAGGATTATTTTTCAGTCATTTGTCAACATTCCCATTTTGCAAAATAAATCGTGAGAAAATCGTATCGTGATCCCAGTATCGTGAATCGAATCGTATCGGGAGTTGAGGGAATCGTTACATCCCTAAGTTCTACTGTTGCTACTTTCAAACAAGCAAGAGTTACAAAACAGATGTTGACAGAAGTAGGTTAAAATGACCTTATCTCATAATGTACCATCCTCACACTAATTGTTCTCTCACTCACACTGAACATCTCTGTGATGTCCAGAGCAGTGTTCTCTGAATGGAGGTGAGCCTCAATCATATGGGGGTAAAAAGTAGGAGGGGCATCTGAAGGTTGTTTCTTCAGTCTCTGAGAAGATGCAGAACTGGTGGGAAATTTCTGCCAGACCATCAAACACTGCTGGGTCAACTTCTAAATCCATATCAGAGTTTAGCTGAGCTAAGCTGTTAATAAAACTATCCAGATAAAAGTGAAGGTCGTCATTTGGTGAATTGTTTTCAACTTCATCAGCTAAAGCTCGTAAGTCATTCACTAAAACTCTGAAATCAGCCATCTTCACTTCTTCATCTAAGCCACGCCCATCTGCTGCAACAGGAAGTGGATCTGATTGGATCGCTCAGTTGACCAATCCTGAATGAGACTGAGGTTAGTCCCTCCTACCTCATTAGCATACGGACATAGAAATGTGGAAATAAATAAATGTGGAAATGAATAAATGTTGAAATGAATACATGTTGAAAAAATAATGTATACATAAATAAAAGTATAAATAAATAAAAGCTAAAAAAATAAATGTTGAAATAAATAAAAGTATAAATAAATAAAAGTATAAATAAATACATGAATGAATAAATAAAAGTAGAAATAAATAAAAGTTAAAATAAATAAATGTTGAAATAAATATAAGTAGAAATAAATAAATGTTGAAATAAATAAAAGTATAAATAAATAAATGTTGAAATAATTAAAAGTAGAAATAAATACATGAATAAATAAATAAATGTATAAATCAATTTAAGACATTTATTTGTTTATGTCAGATTTATTTACCAGTTTTTATTAATTTATTTATGCATTTAATTATCTCTTATTTATATATTCATTCTTTTATTTATTTATTCCAATATTTATTAATACATTTATTTATTTATACGTTAGGCAGGTTTGGTCCTCCATACTCCCTGAGCACCAGTCAAACAAAGTTATGTTTATAGAATTACACAAAAAGAGGATTTAAAAGACATTTATCATTTAAAACTACAATTATGAATAAAAATAAAATATGTTTAAAGTGCTGATGAAGAAAATAGAGTAGAGGTGTTCTACAAGTCAGTTTAAATCTAAACAACTTAAGGTAATATTGCATATTACGGTACATGTAACATAATGGAATGATGTCTTTCTGTCTATCAATTATCACCATGGTACATCACAGGTAAATAAGTCATGGAGCTTCCTCACCCATTCCCTCAGACAGGCCTTAAGTCCTGATGCACAGGAGAACATTCTACCACAACAACTCCCACTCTGAGCCACCATCAGACGTCCATCACACCACAGCACCATGTAGCCCACAGCTAACCTCCAGCTAACGGTAGCCACACAGAGATAACATCTCCACACTTTCACTGCTGACACCAGACGTAGAGCTCAGGACCAGCCAAACCAGCGACACATCTGGATAATCAACTGATCAATAATAAATAAAATAATGTAACTTTATTGATCACCATAGTGAAATTCTTCTCTGTATTTTGACCCATTATTCCAGAGGGTTAGCAGTGAGCTGCCAACTACAGACACCCAGGGAGCAGTCTGATAGTAGTTTATGAATATTCATAAAAACAGGCTAAAGACAGTTGTTATACATGTAACCTTCGTTCTGTGGATATTACGTTTTAAAACTTAATCAAAATAACAAATAAACAGTGGTTATTTTGTTTTACTGACTTAAAATTAAAACATAAATACAGAAAAACCAAATAAATCTTGTTCTGTTTGTGAGATATTTGGATATTTACAGTAAATTAGAGGGAGAACTGAAGTCCACTGGTGCAGTGGTTTTCCTCCACAGGTCCTGGACCAGGTCTCCTCACACAATAGGACTGTTTAGGATTTATTTCAGCAGTTTTCTGCTCCTGTTTTCATTCAGTGTGTGGATGTTTTAGCTCGTATAAAGCTGCTCACGTTTAAAGTTCATTGTTTAATGGTGTAGGTGATCTTAACAGTGTTACAGTCCAAATAGTATCCAGATAATCTGGTGACTGACTATCTACCGTGAGGCTGGTGTGAAGAACAATGGATGTTAGAACTTCTACCATTTCACACTTTTGCTAAAACATTTACATCTATTTTGAGGACAGTAAATATATTTATTTTACATGTTATAATACCACTAGCCACTAACACAATGACAACACTAGCCTCTTTGGTGCTCTAGGACAGATTATCTTTTGGCCCCCCTTATATGGTGTTTTATATATCAAGCAATTGATATTTACATTATTGTTATATTATTATTATCAGAATAATTTCTAACACTTACATAATGGTCTATACAATATCCATAAAGACGCTTCACATAAATAGAAAACATGAGTAAAATTAATTTTTTTAGACATTTTATTTAATTTTGATAAAAGTGTTTCACATATAAAATTACACAAACAAGTAAATAAAAGCAATTTAAATATTTTAGTTACAGGTTTCAAATACAAATTATTAATATTATTACAGTAAAGCATTGCACAAAAACAAGATACTGATAAAAGATAGATAGTGATGTGTTGGCTCATCAAAGATTGTTTTTATTTTAAATACTTATGAATAAAATGTTTTTCTATTGACATTCACATTTTGTGAAAAAAAATAAAACTTCCAGATTTGACATAACAATACTATATGTTTCTCTCTTTGTCTGCACATGCTGTTAAAGGTCAACATTACAAGAAATGCAATATTTCATAGACAGCAATGCATGTTTTGTTAGTGTAATTAAATAAAATAATTGATTTTATTGTATAATGGTGACCATCACCAGCCCTCCCTGTAAGGAAAGGTAAGACATACTTTATAAAGGAGGACATAAAAAGAAAGGGCAGTGTTACACCTAGATGGGGGGAAGGGAACAGGGAAGATGGAGTCAAGGTAGAAAATGGAAAGGGTGGAGAAGAGCTGATTATTTTAAAGTGAGAGTGAGATGTGATGTTATAGTTGTGTATATTGTGCGTATTGTAATCAAACCAGTCTGGTGACCAGTGTGGAGCTTAGCTATAAAAGTGGTGGCTGTGTACAGAGAGAAGGAGTGAGTGGTAATACCTAAAACAGGTATTTAGGATCAACATGTCTAAAGTTAAGCCCAGTACCAGTTTTATCCCACAGTCCAAGGCCAGTACATCGTAGACCAATGTTTGTGCAGGAACCGCTACTGTAAACCCAAGCACTGCCCCAGGCCCGAAGATGCAGCCAGGCTAGCAGAAAGAGCCCCAGCCCCCCCCCCACCAGGGCCGAGCAGCCCCCCAGACGTCTCCAAGATTCTAAGGTGAGAGGCAGCCACTGCCCCCCACATACACACCATGCTGGGTCAAAATGTTTACCCAAGAATGGGTAAAAACTACTAATAAATGGTTAATAAGGTTATCATTTCAGCTGGGGTTAAAAACAATCATATATTTATTAACATGTTTTTACTTTAACTTCAGTATATTATAATTTCTCATAAATAACCATTAAATAATGAAATAACAAAATGCTATTCTAATTATTTTCATTGATACTGAACAATACTTATATATATATATATATACACTGAACAACAATATAAACACTTTTGTTTTTGCTCCCATTTTTCATGAGCTGAACTCAAAGATCTAAAACATTTTCTATAAACATTAAAGATCTGTTTCTCTCAGATATTGTTACAAATGCGTGTAAATGTGTGTTAGTGAGCAGAGATAGCCCCTCCCACCTCACAGGTGTGTCATATCAACATGCTGATTAGACAGAATGATTATTGCACAGGTGTGCCTCAGGGTGGCCTCAGGGTGGCCACAATAAAAGGACAAAAAACAACGTCAATTTTACACCTTAGCAGCCCACTGCTCCTCTGTGGTGGTTACATTAGGGGTTTTTCAACATTGGGGTTGTGACCCCATGTGGGGTCACCTGGAAATGAATTGGAGTCGCCTGAAATGTCTAGTAATAATAAAATAAAATAAAATAAGTCATTCAAATTATTATGTTATTTAATTTAATTTTATATTTTTTAATAATGAAAATAAATTGAAAAATACATATATATAAAAAATAATAAATGTAAGTTCTAAAATAAATTAAAACATGTAATAATAAAAAAATAAAAAATTCACATCTTGTCAGCCCACTGCCATTTTTAAAATAATTACTAAACATATTTTATAAAATGTAATTAATCTATTTTTATTTATCTATTTTGCACATTTAAAATAATCTATACATATCTCCAAAATAGATGTACAGTTCAGGAAGAGGCAGAATGAGCTTAAATAATTATATATATTACATTAACACCTCACACATGATGTCATACAACTGTATTCTATACTTTCACTTTGTCAAATATAAATCTATATAAAATGCAGTATATAAATATCTGAGCCTGCACTTATTGTTACTTTGTGCACTGATAATGGCTAATCTGTATTTGTAAAACAAACATGATCAAAACACTAATTTTAGAGAAAAAGTCTCCATAAATATGTGATATAAAATGTGAACCAGTCACTGTCAGTTCATTGATGTGACTTTATTTTATGACTGCGTAATTGGTTAATCATGACCTTGTAACTTTTACAACTTAAACTACCTCTTTTTTTCACTTATTCCCTGCAGTTACCAGCAGATAACTGCAGAGAATACCTTCTATATGAAGGGCCACACTTTAATGGGGAATGGGCCATGTGTCAACAGCACTAGAGAATGAGGACAGCCTGCTGCTGGACCCCCGTCTCCTGACGTCCACATTGCTCCAGTGCAGAGCCAAACAGCTGTGCTCACTGTGGAGGGCACTGTGGTGATGGTAAACATGACAGTAGAGGGTCTCACAGTACACTGATCCTCACACACTCACCACAGTCTGAAAGTAGGACTCTACATGACACTAACATCTCCCTATGTTCTTTGTTTGGTGGATCCCATCAGGATGAGGGAGGGGCTTATTTATATTTGTCTATTTATCACTTAAACAATTTTACACAAGAGGCCGTGCTGTTGTGCTGAAATCACACCAGTGCTGATATTCAGCACAACAGCATGATTTACAGTGTGATATTACTTTTATACAACAGTTCTACAAGTGCATTTTATTAGTTAACAGTATTAAGTGACAACAAATTATTGATTTATGTATTTCATCATTTATTTGGCTCCTCCAAAACAAATAGGTCCACATCTGGAAGGGAGACTAGGCTGTTGCCAGGTGCATGTAAATGGCAACTTAAAAACAGTTTAAAATAAAATAAAATATATTAACATCAACAAATAACAACAACACAGTATCTTGCATCTTCAAATTCTTACACATCTCACAAGATAAAACAAGTCCAACTTTTAGCTGAGGATACAGATGTGGAAACTCCAAACATCTGCAGGGGAAATTTGCAGTGTTTCAGCAGCATTAGATAAATAAACGTGGTAATAAATAATAGGAGATATTTACACACACACGGGCCTTTACACAGTACAGTGAGAAAGAGGAAAACAATGCGTGTTTTTTATTTTATGTTTGTATTTGGCTAATGTTTTAGTTTAATAGTTATTTAACTCTGTAATATGAGTCATTTCAGTTGGTTAATGACTGTGTTAAAGGACACAAAGCTTCAATTTAAAACAAACTGCATATCTCAGTTTTACCAGTAGGAGGCAGTGTGGTGCAGTGTTTCTTTCATGAACTCTCTTTGTTAGTGAACTCGTTGTTTCCTCAGTTTGCTGAGTCATGCTGTACTGAACAGACGCACTGTCGTATTCCTCATCTTTTCTCCTGTTTACACAGGTTTGTGAAGCTTGAAAACATGTCAACATGTGTAAGAATGTGGTTTAACACTAAAAGACAAGCTAAAACATAAATGAAAGGTAGTTAAAGAATGTTTTTGTTAAGAAGCAGGTACTTTTAATTTGTGTTACGTGCAGGCCAAGATGGCGCTGCTGATCGTAATGTGTTTGTGGTTACTACAAAATAAGTCTGGTTTAAGTTATTGATCCAGTACATTTCACTCAGTAATAAATATTGTGTTTCTGGTAAAAATGTAAATGTTTATATTATTAGGTTATAGTCATTGTTAAACATGTTGAATGATAAAAGTATATAAAAGCTTGTAGTTGTTTTAACAAGGAAACACAGATAAATGTTTATTTTTGATATTATTTTAATGGTTTACCTGAGGTATATTTGAACTAAAGGTAAAGTAATTAAGGGCTGAAAGAAATAAATTCTGTTTAATGGCTGAAAGAAAGTTCATCTATGCGGTTTTACACTGTTCACACTTAGAAATATGGTAATGGTGATTTGTGTACATATGTCTATTGTGTGACTGAAAATGATGTTATACAGAGAAAAGACAGTTAGTAAAAATGAATTCGTTTTAAATATTGATGAATAAAAGAGAATGCTTAGTGAAGCTGCTCTGAACAGACGTACTGTCGTCTTCCTCATGTTTTCACCTGTTTATACAGGAACTTCATTAGTTTATTTGTCTTCAGTCTGAGACCTTTAACACATGACAGAACTTTACACAATAAAACATGTAATTCTTAAATAGACTTTTTATAATTTGTTTAGATAAAATCTAAGTTTAGTTTTTTAATTCTTAATTTTTGAAGGTGAGTACAAACATGACAACAGTATAATGCACATTATAGTAAATTATTTTCCTTTTTAAAAAGCTGTATTTATTACACTTTGACATAATTCAATGAATGTTATTTGTTGTGACTCCTGTCAGGGATTGAAAGGGTTAAGTCCCCCTGGTGGTGTTTTTAAGTTACTGCAGTGTTAAGGACCAGGAACTTTCTTTGTTCATGCATAAGCTACAAGTGCTCCACCACAGAGTGTTGTCTGAGTCTTAGAGTGGAACTAACAGTGAGTATGAATGCAAATTATTTTTTTAGTTGTTTTGTGGCACTGTGATCTTTAAGAGAGTGTTTGAGACATGTATTTTAAGTCACTAAAAACCGTGCTAACTATGCTAACGCTAATCGTGAAGCTAAGCAATAGCAAGAAGCTAGTTTAGCTGCTATGACTAATTCAGTTAATTGTCAGACCTTGTTTGTGTTATATGCTATGTTTATATGTGAACCAGTATTGCTGTTTACTGTGTTTATGCTGTTATTTACCTGTGGAAGCATACTGTAAAAAAGATGTTTGCCTTATTTAATAGTGTGATGTACTTTCCTGATTTATAACCTGAAAAGGAAGAACGAAAGTGTGACCAGTGTTGTTGCATATATTTAATTTCAATTTGTAACATTGTGTTAATTTCATTGTGTTGCAGTTTTACAAAAAAGTACGAGAAGATTCAGTAAAGCAACTTCAGTCAATCTACTGGGTCTCTGAAATTTGTTCGCTATCTGTCAGCCAGGACAGAATATTATTGTTTTTTTGTTTTTTTTTCAAAAAGTGATTACATTAATATCTTCTGTTATTATTTTTTTTTTTTTTTTTTTTTTACTGTCGGCAAACTGGACATTTCAAAAGGCCAAACCAAAGCAAATAAAGATATTGGTATGGTAGACTACATACATTTTTAAATCTTAAAGTACATATTAATACAAGAGCACATCTTAAACAAATATATAACAATTATAATGTAGTTGAGAATGTAAAATTAAAGACACATTTTCTGATATGTTACAGTGAGAAAAACACAGTTGGAGGATGTGGGAACCTCTCACTTACACAGGTACAATAATCTTATTATTATCCTGCTGTGTGAGTGTGTGTGACCCAGGCTTTGTGTTGGCCAGCAGGTTGTGGGTTTGAGTCCAGCTCACAGCAAGGAGCACGTTTGGTGACTCTGTTAAAATACACCATAAATATCTATATAGAGGTACAGGTGACACTGTCTATGATATTTCACTATTGCTTTTTGCATCTTTTCCTTTGTGTGAGGGAGTGTAAAAATTGTCCCCCTGCCTTTGAGCAGCTAGCGCTCTACCATTTGAGCTAATTCCCCTCTCACTGAGAGGATTGGGAGTTGATGAAGTAGGTGAGTGTAGCTGCTCAACAGAACAAGAGTATTTAGTTACTTTGAAGGAGTAAACCAGGAACGCTGGTCAACACAGTGAAACTGTTCTTCCTGATGGACAAGCTTTTCCTACATGTTGGTGGATTCTGAAGAGAATTCTTCTTCTTCTAATCGTCAAATCATCTTCTTACAGAACATTCTAAGAACTGTTTACAATCTATTAGAAAAACCTTTTTACTGTGTTTTTCTTTCTAAAAGATGTATGTGTTCTTTGTGGTTATCATGACCTCTGACCTTTGTGATAATCTAAGACTAAAATCACTCTCTCTCTTCCTGTAAATGCATTTTAATTCTTAAAACTTACAGTTGAATGAACTATTCCTCCTGTACAAAGTAAACACAAAAAATAAGCAATAATACAAGAAACAATATTACAATAAACTAAAGATTTGATGCAGATAGCTTCCCTCCAGAAAAACAAACCATTAGACATATTACTGCATACACTTTTTTTTAATACTTTTTGTGTTTGAAAGGGAGTAGGAAGTGTAAATGTATTAGCCTCACCCCTTTTTCTACATTACAGTAGCAAATAATACATTTTTAGCATCCTGTTATCAGACCATTGCTGCTGTTAATAAATTAATTGTCTCATCTTTATGATTTTGATTAAATAAACGTTTTAAATTACCTGATATTTGTACTCATTCAGTGATGATTCAAAGGAAGAAAATCAGTGTAAAAAAACAATGAGCACTGGAACCAATGTGTCACATTTATTTCATTTAAAACACTGAACAACAAACTTTGGTAACAATAAACAGTCTAACATACCAACAGGCAGCAACAACATAAATCAAACATTAAACTATGGACACAAACAAAAGACAACTAAACACTATTCAACAATAACAACTTCCTGAACTGTTGGTGTCTATTTTCCAGCTGACAGCATGTTTATGTTGGAATCCTGTGCAGCCTGATCTCTGGGTTCTTCAGTCCAACACTGGAACCAGAAGGTGTCGTCACCATCCGTGTGTCGCTGGCATCTGAAGATGATTCCTGCTCCATGTCTCCATCCACACAGAGATGTGAGTGGAGAACAGATGAAGTGCTGAAGGTCTTCCCACACTCATCACATCTGAGAACATTCTTCTCATGAACTCGTTGGTGGTGAGTAAGGTGAGATTTCCTCTTGTAAGATTTTCCACATGTGTCACATTTATGAGGTCTTTCTGATGAGTGGCTGATTTGGTGAGATTCTAATTGTTGATATGTTGTAAAAACTTTGTCACACTGGTCACAGGGACACACTTCATGTCCAGTGTGAGATCTCAGGTGATCAGTGAGGGTTTGTTTGTGTTTATATATTTTCCCACAGTGGTCACAGCGATACAACACTGTTCTGGAGTGAGTCTTCATGTGCAGCGTTAAAGTTAATTTATGTGTAAAAGCCTTTCCACACTGTTCACATCTGTGAGCTTTGATTCCACGATGAATGAGGACATGTTGACTGAGGTTTCCAGAACGATTAAAAGTCTTTCCACATTCATCACACGTGTGAGGTTTCTCTCCACTGTGAACAAGCTGATGGGTCTTCAGGGACTGTTTCTGAGCAAAAGCTTTTCCACACTCGTCACAGCTAAATGGCTTTGATCCAGAATGGATTCTTTGATGTATAGTGAGGTGTGATTTAAAGCTAAAGTTCTTCCCACACTGGTCACATGTATGTTTAGCTTTAACTCCAGCTTGGCTCTGCTGTTGAACTCTTTCCTCTGAAGTTTTTGTCATAGATTTGTTTCTTTGTTGTGGCTGAGCTTCCTTGTCCTGAGAACATTGAGGTGTCACTTTGTTCTGGCTTCCAGAGTCCTGTAGAACAGTTAGAGATTAAACACAGAGAAGGAACCAAACAAACATTTGTTTCTAAATGTGTTCCTAGAAAGAACAGTGGCTGTTAAAGATGGATCAGACATAGCATTAGGCTTCAGTAGCAGATCAACTTCAATAGAACATCCACATGGACATCAGGAACATAACTTCAATACATTAATTTCTCACCATGTTTGCTGTCACGGCTGAGTGGTTCCACAAACCTCCATTCACCATCAGCATAAAATCAGCTCCACCTGAAGGATAGAAGAGACAGAATGAACATGAAGGATCTAGAAATATTCATCCATCCTTTGCAGTGTCATCACTTTGAAATTGACTAAAATGATCAGTTTGTTCAGAGATCACATGATGTGGAGGAAAATATTTAGATTTTGTGGCTGAATAATTTAAATTCCCATTGATTTGTAAATGAAGGTCTTCAGAGGAAACAGTTTGACTTTGAGGTTTGACTTTGTTCTTACAGGATTAATGAACAACTTGTAATGAGCTCATGATTGGCTAATTATGGTCCTATAATATCTGTGTTAATAGAATCATAGACAGAATGACAGAATCTACCAATAAAAATAAAATCCACTGTTAAATGCAGAAAGTGACATAATGTGAATGAAACGCTGTCATCGTGAGGTAAAGGGAAATGTTAAAGGGGACCGTTCATTTGGTGCACCCCAGCACCCCTCCTGGTCCTGAGCTAAACAACATGTTGAAGCGTCCACCTGAAACACGTCTAAACTACCAAAATACTGAGCAGACCAGTTCCCACGTAACGTTTATGTGTCTGTGAAGCTACGGCCATTTCTGGTGAAGAGCTGCAGTTGTTCTGTTGTTGTGGACGAGACCAACGATGACAGGGATTGTAGAGTCTGAAACATCATAGGTTCATGATAACTTGATAGCTTCTAATACTGTACAATATTCTGCCCTCTAGTGGTGAAATAACTGATGCATTTGTTTTTTTTAATTAGTTTAATTAGTTTAATTTAAATTAATATGATCAAAACCTGATCAGATTCAGAAAACTATTGATCCCTGAGGGGAAATATGTTATATTAATGCTGCTCTCATACATTTTTGTATGAAATATATAATAAAAAATGTTTTTTGTTTAAATGTATCTGTATTATATTTCTAGAATATTTCTAAATAAATGAATTTTAAAAAAAAATGAATCATTTGTGTGAATAAAACAGAAAACAAAATATCCCTGAACTTATTGATTAAAGTCAGGTCATGTTCTCCACCACAGATCCTGGATCAGTACCAGTAGTGGGCGGTTAAGGAAGAATTGTTGGTAGAATCGTGCACTTTGGGTTAAAAGTATGAAACTTGGCACATAGATGGCATGAACACTACTGATTATTTTAGGATGTGGATCCACCTCAGCAACCTCCCCTAGTGGTCGTTATGGCCATTTTTATCAAAATGGTTGATAATTTATTGAAATACATATTGAAATCCGTAGCCGAGCTCATGCTGCTTTATAAACACGTGTCTGTTTACATGTCAATCATGGGAGAGAGCTTCCTGGAGGCGTGGCTTCTCCAGCTCAGTGCCGAGTCAAATTCGTCATCAAAGTGGGAACGCGTCATCAAAATGTAGCGAGGTGTTTGGGCTCACCCTGTAGTAAGAAAGGAGCAAATCACCCTCTAACTAACGATGGAGGGAATTAATTAAAAACTATATTTAGGACATGTGTATGAAGCCCTAATAACACTTTATCATGTTTAAAGCACAGAAAAGTTAATTTAGCGTAACATGGGCCCTTTAAATAAACATTGTTATTGTCACACTGGCTCAGCATCTGATTTTGGGTTACACACACACACACACACACACACACACAGTATAAAATGATCCAATTCAGACTAAATGTTAAAATGAACTGATTTAAAATGAGCTTTTATGACAAAGTTGTTCTAAAGATCTTTACATTATCATCTCATTCACACAAGATTGTTACTAAATATGTAAATACATTTAGAATCAAACAAGCAGTATTTACTCACAAGATTCTGGAAAATCACTAAATGAGTCATTAAAGTTGACATTATTATTATTAGAAACTTACTTTATTCTCCAACGTTTCTCACTGATGACATCTGCTGGTCAACGTTAATCTATATTATTAAAGCTACTTCAGTCGTTTCTGACGGTGCACGAGGAGATTCTGTAGAATGGTGTAGATTCTGGTGCTTTCATCTTAGCCTGAGTTGCTATGACAACCTGTCAACATTGAGCTTTCATCTTAGCCTGAGTTGCCATGACAACCTGTCAACATTGAGCTTCCATTTTAGCCTGAGTTGTCATGACAACCTGTCAACATTGAGCCGTTCTAAGCTGCCTTTTGTGTCTAAATGTGTCATATTATCATAGGAAGATCAAATATATTAAAATAAATAATGCAAAAAATTGATGAACATTAAATGAAATGTTAGGAAGAAATAAAAAATTAAAAATGTGTTCATGGAATGAAATCTATTTTAACAATATACTGATCAGAATTAATCTGATGGTAATTATAGAAACTAAAATGTAGATGGAGGCAGAATTACAGACTACACTTTAGATGTACTTGTCGTGTTTTATCATTTTATAATTTTAGTTTTTTAATAACTTTTCAACTGTTGACCTTGAAATGTAACGTTCCACTGGTCAGCAGTTCTGAAACTGATTTAACTTTTAAAATGTTCAATTTCATTGAATGCCTTCAACTTTTCTGTATCTTGAAACACACACACACACACACACACACACACACACACACACACACACACACACACACACACACACACACACACACACACACACACACACACACACACACACACACACACACACACACACACACACACACACACACACACCTTATAGCTCAGAGGTTAGAGCACTGGTCTCGTAAACCAGGGGTCATGAGTTCAATTCTCACTGAGGCCTTCACTCAGTATTACCTACAGGGGGTGGGGCTAATGGTTTAGGTCACACCCTTTAACTGATTTATTTGAATGGAAAGCATTCCTGGTTTTTGAAGTCTACAGAGGACCAGGGAAGTGAGCTGAAGCCTCTCCATGGTGACAGCAGGGGGCGTGGTCTCCTTCAGTCCCTGCTGCACATATCTGACCAAAGGCCTCACGTCTGTGGAGCGTTTCTCCATCATCTTCATCATCACACACTTCTGTGGTCACTGGTTCCACCACGTGGAAGTTGACTTTTATTCTGAAGGATAGGACACACAGCACACACAGCTGTTCTTACTGAGCTGCAGGGTTGGCCTCAATTACATTTTTCACTTAACATTACATTTTCAATTGAATTATAATATTTTTTTTATTCTCAGAAACTCAATTACAATTATGTTCTTAATTACTAATGATTAATTACAATTAATCACAATGACTAAATAACCTAATAAAAGTTAATACACAATAAAAGTTGTGTTAGCTTTCTGTTAGCATTTAATGCTAACGAGTCCTAAATCAGTTGTAAAACACACTAACAACAAATGTTTAACATCTAATGTATTTCCTATCTATTGGTTTCCTTGTTAGGATTCATAATCAATGATAATATAGGTTTTAATATTTATGGTATGGAAGTAAGAGGATTTTTTGTGTCCCTATAACTCTAGATTTAATAGATTTTAAATGGTAAAGTGTGGGAAAATATTATATGAAACATATTTTAATAATTATTAACTACATACAGTATATGTAGAAATGTACATAGAACTGTAACATGATTCCCTAGTTTAGTACTAAATTATAATATTTTATAACATTTTCATGGCAATTACAATGTAAATTATCTCAACTTTACAGTTACAATTATAATTATACCATAATTTTATTTAATGATCAATTACACAATTACAATTCTAATTTAAAACAGTGCAAATGGTACGACCCACATGTGCTTCTACAGTGCTGAGTCAGGTATATGTATACAGGTAGTCTGTAGTGCTGAGTCAGGTATATGTAAACAGGTAGTCTGCAGTGCTGAGTCAGGTATATGTATACAGGTAGTCAGCAGTGCTGAGTCAGGTATATGTATACAGGTAGTCAGCAGTGCTGAGTCAGGTATATGTATACAGGTAGTCTGTAGTGCTGAGTCAGGTATATGTATACAGGTAGTCTGTAGTGCTGAGTCAGGTATATGTAAACAGGTAGTCTGCAGTGCTGAGTCAGGTATGTGTATACAGGTAGTCAGCAGTGCTGAGTCAGGTATATGTATACAGGTAGTCAGCAGTGCTGAGTCAGGTATATGTATACAGGTAGTCAGCAGTGCTGAGTCAGGTATATGTATACAGGTAGTCAGCAGTGCTGAGTCAGGTATATGTAAACAGGTAGTCTGCAGTGCTGAGTCAGGTATATGTATACAGGTAGTCAGCAGTGCTGAGTCAGGTATATGTAAACAGTTAGTCTGCAGTGCTGAGTCAAGTATATGTATACAGGTATACATATACATGCATACATATACCTGACTCAGCACTACAGACTACCTGTATACATATACCTGACTCAGCACTGCAGACTACCTGTATACATAAACCTGACTCAGCACTGCAGACTACCTGTATACATATACCTGACTCAGCACTGCAGACTACCTGTATACATATACCTGACTCAGCACTGCAGACTACCTGTTTACATATACCTGACTCAGCACTGCAGACTACCTGCATGCATACTGTAAACCTGACTCAGCACTGCAGACTACCTGTATACATATACCTGACTCAGCACTGCAGACTACCTGTATACATATACCTGACTCAGCACTGCAGACTACCTGTATAGATATACCTGACTCAGTACTGCAGACTACCTGCATGCATACTGTAAACCTGACTCAGCACTGCAGACTACCTGTATGCATATACCTGACTCAGCACTGCAGACTACCTGCATGCATACTGTAAACCTGACTCAGCACTGCAGACTACCTGTATACATATACCTGACTCAGCACTGCAGACTACCTGTATACATATACCTGACTCAGCACTGCAGACTACCTGTATACATATACCTGACTCAGCACTGCAGACTACCTGTATATTTATACCTGACTCAGCACTGCAGACTACCTGTATACATATATCTGACTCAGCACTGCAGACTACCTGCATGCATAGTGTAAACCTGACTCAGCACTGCAGACTACCTGCATACATATACCTGACTCAGCACTGCAGACTACCTGTATACATATACCTGAGTCAGCACTGCAGACTACCTGTATACATATACCTGACTCAGCACTGCAGACTACCTGTATACATAAACCTGACTCAGCACTGCAGACTACCTGTATACATAAACCTGACTCAGCACTGCAGACTACCTGTATACATATACCTGACTCAGCACTGCAGACTACCTGTATGCATATACCTGACTCAGCACTGCAGACTACCTGTATACATAAACCTGACTCAGCACTGCAGACTACCTGTATGCATATACCTGACTCAGCACTGCAGACTACCTGTATGCATATACCTGACTCAGCACTGCAGACTACCTGTATACATACAGTGGTATGCAAAAGTTTGGGCACCCTTGTAAATGTTCATGATTTTCCTTAATAAATAATTGGTTGTTTGGATAACAAATTCCAGTTAAATTTATCATATAGGAGACAAACACAGTGATATTTGAGAAGTGAAATAAAGTTTATTCGATTTACAGAAAGTGTGCTAGAATTATTTAAACAGAATTAGGCATGTGCATAAGTTTAGGCACCCTTGCATCTTATTGATTTTAATACTCTTAGCACTAATTATTGGAACTCAAAATTGTTTTGGTAACCTCAGTGATCCTTGATCTCCATACACAGGTGAATCCAATCATGAGTCAGGGTATTTAAGTAGGAAAATTCTAGGTGTTTCCTCTTTGCATCTTCTCTGATTAGTGGCAACATGGGAGCCTCAAAACACCTCTCAAATGACCTGAAAACAAAGATAATTCAACATCATGGTTTAGGGGAGGGATACAAAAAGCTATCCCAGCGATTTAAGCTTTCAGTTTCAACTGTGAGGAACATTGTTAGGAATTGGAAGACCACAGGCACAGTTCTAGTTAAGGCCCGAAGTGGAAGACCAAGAAAGATCTCCGAAAGGCAGCGGCGCAGGATGGTGAGAACAGTCACAGTCAACCCGCAGACCAGCTCCAAAGACCTACAACATCAGCTTGCTGCAGATGGTGTCACTGTGCATCGTTCCACTATTCAGCGCACTTTACACAAGGAGATGCTGTATGGAAGAGTAATGCGGAAAAAGCCTTTTCTCTGCACACGCCACAAACGGGGTCGCTTGAGGTATGCTAAAGCACATTTGGACAAGCCAGCTTCATTTTGGAACAAGGTGCTGTGGACTGATGAAACTAAAATAGAGTTATTTGGGCATAACCAGGGGCGTTGTGCATGGCGGAAAAAGAACACAGCATTCCAAGAAAAGCACTTGCTACCTACAGTAAAGTTTGGTGGTGGTTCCATCATGCTGTGGGGCTGTGTGTCCAGTGCAGGCACTGGGAATCTTGTTAAAGTTGAGGGGCGCATGGATTCCTCTCAATATCAGCAGATTCTGGAGAACAATGTCCAGGAATCAGTGACAAAGTTGAAGTTGCGCCGGGGCTGGATCTTTCAACAAGACAATGATCCTAAACACTGCTCAAAATCTACTAAGGCATTCATGCAGAGGAACAAGTACAACATCCTGGAATGGCCGTCTCAGTCCCCAGACCTGAATATTATTGAAAATGTATGGTGTGCTTTAAAACGGGCGGTCCATGCTCGGAAACCATCAAACCTGACTGAACTAGAGATGATCTGCAGAGAAGAATGGTCCAAAATACCTCCCACCAGAATCCAGACCCTAAGATCAAGGATCACTGAGGTTACCAAAACAATTTTGAGTTCCAATAATTAGTGCTAAGAGTATTAAAATCAATAAGATGCAAGGGTGCCTAAACTTATGCACATGCCTAATTCTGTTTAAATAATTCTAGCACACTTTCTGTAAATCGAATAAACTTTATTTCACTTCTCAAATATCACTGTGTTTGTCTCCTATATGATAAATTTAACTGGAATTTGTTATCCAAACAACCAATTATTTATTAAGGAAAATCATGAACATTTACAAGGGTGCCCAAACTTTTGCATACCACTGTATATCTTATCTGTGGATAAGTAGAGCCCTATAAAATACATTTTTTAAATTCTGTTTTTTTTTTTAGAAATATTTATAATTTCTTAAAGAAAATATTAGTTTTTAACTAAATGTATGTCAAGATAGATATAAGTTGTAGTGACATGGATTATTCTGAGTGCTCCTTTTTAATTATTTATATGTTATATAAAGATGTATGAGAACAACATTAATGTCACTATAGTTCCTCTCAGGCATCAATGGTTTACTGAATCTGATCAGGTTTAATGATTAAGGCTCAGATTAAGATGAGACTTTCAACATGGCTGCTGCTTGGTTCAAAGCTGTGCAACCTGCAGCTGTACCATTAATCATCACATTTGGTTCCAACAACTTCAAACTGGACGGTACCAACAACAAAAGGAGAGCTGACTGCTGAGTCTGCAGTAAACAAATCAATGATTGATATTGTAATAGCCTGTTTAAAGTGATCATATAACAACCAACTAATCAGTACTGGTACTGTATGCTAATACATAAAGGAGTGATAATAATACAGTCAATACTTTGAATTTCTTAGATATTACTGTGCAGTATTCTTCAGAGACCAGATAGCAGCAGATGACAGAAGGTTCATTACAACCAGAAGAGACAGAAGACTTTTATTTTGTAGAGACTTGACTTGGACTCGTGACCAAAGACTTCAGACTTCTTTCTTTCTTTCTTTCTTTAACGTTTATTATGGGAATGATGTTTATGAATTTACTGGACATTTTGAGTTATTTTAAATAATAATACCATAGCCAAATGTTAATATCCATGTAAAATAATACATGCAATAGTACATCTTATTTTTTAGGACTTGCAGAAAGTAATATGTTAGCATTAATTGGTCAAAGTTGTTGTCTGTTAACGGTTAAATAGTTAACTATGATCATCCCTGATTTAAAAGAATGTTTTTAAACTGTTTTAAAGATGTTTTTATCTCTTTTCTAGCAATGCATGTCTAAACGTTTTGATGGATCACAACAAGCTTTGGATCTGAACAGTATTCACACAGACACAGGTAACCACACCACATCTTTTGGCCTTAGATTATTCACAATGTTGACCACTTCCTTTGACATCTCAAAGGAAACACCTTGGATTGTGAATGTGTTGTTTTATATAGTGGAAGTATTTATCAATCACTGCTTTTTAAAACACAATCTAAATGGTTTGTGTTACTGGGTTAACAGGCTGGAAGCACCAGGTGATACTTTTATATACAGTTTACATTATTGTGGTTAGAATTATTATTCATTGATTACAGTTGGTTTCATAATGTATTATTATTATTACTTAAAATGTGGTTTAAATATTTAAGATCTTCAGAATTGTGTTGTTTCATGATGACCTTGTGGATTCTTTCATAAGTGGACGTGAATGTTGAAACTTTTATCTGTTTAACAGACTTGGTTTGCGTCCGCCTCCACTCACAGTCTGGTGTTGGCCTAAAACAAGCCTCTTGTTTTCATTGAAGTGGAGAGTTTGGCTAATATGTTAAACTGCAGATGTAAATGTGATTGGATGGAAGGTTGAAGCTCCGCCTTTGCCTGAAAAATGATCAAGAAAATCCCTTGAAAATCCTGTGATGGTTGTGATCAGTACACAAAGCTCAGTCTAAGAGAGAGCAGTGAAGACTGTAATCATTCTTAGGCTACATTTACTCTCAATAATCTACCATTAATCTAGTTTATGAAAAGATCATTACTTAGAAAAAACATTTTTTATAAAAAAAACTCTGTTTTATTCTTGAGTGACGGTGACTCGTTGGTTGTCCTGCATATTGACCAGAGTGGGAGGAGTTAAGACCAGACTGGTGGTAACCACCTCTCTCCCAGCAGCGTATCACTTCTCTCTTTAGAAAAAACCATTTGTTTGGCAGTTTTCAGCTCAAACTGGTCGACCGTGTTTGTGTATGTGTTGCTTTGCCACGTCTAATCTGTGTGTATCACCAAAATGGGGCAGAGGGTGAGTTTACCTGCTGGTAAGTACACTCCAGGGTGGGCGTTCAGGTGAACGTGGGACATGGTCAGACATGTATGTTAGCGTATACTCAACAATAAGGAAGCTGAAATGGTCATATTGAAACAGATGTTTCTAAATGCAGATGTGATCTCCCAGCTGTTCTACACAGTGTTGCAGTGAACAAAATGAATGTGTTAATGGAGCAGCAGGTCTTACTGAGTTTTACAGCTTATTGTGTCAACTTTGAATTCTCACACTAATTCTTCTGCTTTTCTATTTAGTTTACATACCAGTGCTGTGTGCCAGAAGGTTCCTCAGCTTCTGAAGTTGGTAGGTCTACTCACTCATTCATTCATCAGCAGTTTATGGTCACTCACTCTTCATTTCTACCACCATAGTGTTGATACTAGAGGACCTTAGTGTTTAAAGTCTTTTAGTCAATTATCAGTTGTGTTAAAGCTGCTGTGAACAATAATTATCTATCAGATCAAAGACATGGTGTAGGCCTCCATAGATCTATAACTCAAACATCAATTGCACGGCAAAATAATAAAAAAAAGTTGTAATTGCAGCTTGAAAGTTTGTTCCGAGTTTTGCACATTGCATTGTGGGATGTGGAGTCCCATAGAATAGGATAGAGGTTTACTTAATTCTGTCAAATAAACTTCCCAACACAATTCTAGTGTTTTCACAGACTGAATGTTGTGGTAAAAACAGTGGTGGAAGTGTATTTACACAGAAAGTTCTATATATTCAGCTGAAATTGAATACCTCGCGTAGTGATGTGATATCATGGGGACAAACCACAACATAAATGGAGCCACTCAGAAATCCTGATATGAATGAAATAAAGTTTCAAGCAACAATTTCAAGCTTTTACATTTAGAGTATATTAATCTGAGGTATACAGTATGTCTTTATCTGATTAAAAAAATAAATAAATAAAAAGATCACATCTAGCAGCTATAAGTACAGTTCATTGTAGTTGTTTACAAGATGAAAAATCATCAAATAATTAAATAGGTTTATTCCCCCAAATATTTACTTCTTTATTTTTCAGAGACGATGTAATCAACATAGTTACAATAAAGGTTTACAGCTGATGTGACGCATAAAGAGCTTCTAGCTAATGCTAATTCACAGCTCATGTCCCTGGTTGGGCCTTTTTACACAATTTACAATAATAAAATACATGATTACAACATTTGTATAAAACTTTTTCAATCACACACATACACACACCATCACACGTACATTCACACAGACTCAGTGTTATTTACTTTGGTTTGTTTTCAGACTAAACCCTAGAAGTGAACATTTTAAACTCAGATATGGTTTTAAGTTGTGTGGTAATGAGTTCTACAGCTTTGGACCTGAGTACGATGTACCAGTCACTATATATTTATTGACTTTGTTTTTATCCACACGGACCAACCAGATTAGTTCAGAGGTCACAGATTAGATTTGTTCTGGTACCTTGAGTTTAGTTTGTGTTTTGTTCCAGTGGTTTTTAAGGAGAATGTTATGTTTCATATAACACCAGATATTCACCAGATGAACTGATGTTTTCCAACTTGTACTAAACTGTATATTGTCCCTCATCAGGATGGAAATGACCTCCCCCCACCCATTGGCTTTGATGTGGACACACCCACCACTAGCCCACCTTGTAAGGTTAGTCAGTGTGATGCTGAATTGTCTGTTGTGTTCAAAACGTCACTTGTCAAAGTACAAGAATATAGAAGCCACTATATTTTTAGATTCAAGCCTTTTCTGTAATGAACGTCTCATTTCTCCTGCTAATTGTTGACCATGTGATCACACAGAGAAGCTGCTTTGACTCTGATGTAATGATTAGGGTTGGGTGCCGAAACCTGGAACGACAATGGGACCAGTTCCCATGGAAACGCTAGTAAGCGGGCCCAATAAGAACAAAGATGTCGGTGCCCCACATTACTTGATACACATGACGTTGTTGCCGCTGCTCAGATCATTGATCAATGGCCTCATTTCTAACCGTAGCACATACACTGAAAGAAGGTGCGTGACACTATCCGCCACAAATAAATGAATGTGTGGGAAACGCTGATGTGAAGTTTATCTAATAATAGTTTATTTGTTTGTTATTTTGAGTTAAATGTGTTAAATTTGACTCTGGAAATAAAAGGTTATTTTGATATTTTGAAGTTAGTTTAAAATAATGATTTTGCACCAGAAGCGTTGAAAAAGTAGCGAGTAGTAACCGATACCCAACCCTAGTAATGATGGAGCCCACCTGATGTTTGTCTTGTTTTTTAACTGCCCTAGTGATGCGTTTCCGTCTGCTGAAACACACACGACTGAATGTGGTGGCGTTCCTCAACGAGCTGCCATAAACCCAGCATGACATCATCTCTTTCACCGTGGACGTAAACGCCTACACGTCATGGAGTTAAGGAAAGGTGTTAGGAGAGGAGTTAGGAAAAGGTGATCACGTTTGTTTTGACCATCAGATGCACTTCCACTAGGTAATGTAATGATCCTACGGCCACGCCTCCTTTCCTCAGAAAACGCTCTTTTATCACAGCCACCACTTAAACACTTCCAGGTGTTAAAGGACAGTGGATAGGAAAGGAGATAGGAGGGACTATAGGGACACAGCCTTGGTGTGACCTACATTACTGTAATATTAACACCATAGAAAGTCTCTAACCTTTGAACCCTGTGGTCCTCGTTCATACTTGAACAGTTTGTGCATCATCAACGACCAGCTCTTCATCAGAATGGCTACAACGGAGCAGATCAGCAGAGCTTTTGTGCCCCGCCCCCTTCCTCCAGCCCAGTGCCCACCCTCACTGCCCCACAGCAGGAGATGCTCAGCACCTTCTCCCTGAAGTCAGACATGAACCTGGAATGGTCCCTGAAGTAGGTGTCCTCTCCTAATGACGTCTACCAGACTAGGATGAATGTCACAGCTCACTGGTAAACACTGTCTGTGTGATGCAGGTGTTTGCAGGACAACAAGTGGGACTTGAACAAAGCAGCACATATCTTCACTCAGTTAAAGGTGACACGACTCTAAACAATCTACGTCATGGTTTAAATGTGCTGATGTCTAAAGTAGCAACTGTTTCTGTTTCAGACGGCGGGAAAGATCCCAGACGTTCCTAAAGTAAAACATCTTTGTATTTTTGTATTAAATAAAGTCAAAGTGAACTCATGTGAAGCGTTTGATCAGATATTTGACCTGAATACTTATTTAATTTTTTTTTTATTAATCCATTTTCCGAATTCATTTTTTAAAACCATTTTCCGAATTAATTTTCCGAATATTTTCCACTAAAATCAAAGTTAATACCTTTTAAAATATAATTTCTTTTCAAAGGAAGAAGAAAAACATTATGGTTCAATGTCTGCTTAAATAATTTAATTCTCTTTTTTAATAAACATTTTTTTCAAATAAAGTAAAAGCAACTGTTGATTTAATGTGATCTACAGTGACTTTACTTTCACTGCTCATTAAATATTTATTAATTAGATTTTTTGCTGTTGTTTCAGAGAACAAACCATCATAATTTAATCATAAATTAATTTATACTCAACAAATTTCTTCTGAAATCCATGAAATCATCCACAGACCAAATCCTTCAGACTGTAACTACTTTATTCACTCTTAAATCACCATTAAACACATTTATTCTGACTGGTTTGTCATAAAGTTTATAAAAAAAGTTGGTTGTGACGTCAGCGCAAAAGTTGAGTGGTTGCCAGGTTGAGTATTTTCCCGCTGATTGTGAGATTATAAAATAACTAACTTAGTGATCAAACAGTTTAACGTTGGTTAAAGATGATATTTATGTTTTATTTGGATGATGAACGGATGGTTTTTGGGGCGTTTCTGTGGATATTCAACATATTTCATGCGGGGAATCGTCGGTTGTATCTGGCAACCAGCTAGAGTCAGGAACAAAGCAGTGAAATGGAGGACGGACAGAGCTGGATGATGACTACCGTTAAACTAGAAGAAGAAGAAAAAGAAGAAATATTATGGAGGGAAGTGAAGCTGAGTGAGACGGACAGTGATGATGATGATGATGATGATGATGAAGGCTGAGCTACATCATCACGACCACCTGTGGGATGGAATGTTTGCTCCAAACTTGGAGAAAAGCGGAGAAGAAGAAACGGAGGCGTGTCCGTCCAACCCAAGTATATAAAGCAGCGCCACCCAGCGGCAAAACCTGTTGTTTTTCAAAATAAGTTAAAATATCTGTCAATAAAATGTAAATAATTCCTCAGGTTCAACCAAACATCACTGGATTTATTTAAACTGTGTTATTTACTATTTATCACAAAGTCAGCATGGTACTATTTTATTTTGAAAAGGTTTGTAGATAAAGAAAAAGGCTTGAAAAATCTATTTATTTATATAACTGGTAAACACTGGGTAATCTACGTCAGCTATTCTCAACTGGTGGGTCGGAGCTCAAAGTAGGTCTTGAACCTGTACTGGTTGGGTCGCAGACAGCTAGTCAAAAAGAAATAAATACCTAATGTCTCTCATTTAGACTTGTCTCTTAATTTGAAAGAAACATTTTTGACAGGCATTCTGCGAAATGCATGTTGCACATGATATAGATTTATATATTTTTGAAAAAAAAAAAAAATATATATATATGTGTTTTTGAAAAACTACATTTGTTTGGTTGAATTCTAAAAAAAAAAAAAGTGGGTCACGATTTAATGACTGTGGTAATATGTGGGTCCCAGGGTGAGACCAGTTGAGAACCTCTGATCCATACAATGGAGCATTGTAGTCAGTAAAAAAAAAAAAAAAAATTTGTTTTCCAAATTTTCTTTTTAAATCCGTTTTCCGAATTTTCTTTTTAAATCCGTTTTCCGAATTTTCTTTTTTTTTAAAATTTGTTTTCCAAATTAAGTTTTCTTTTAAATCCGTTTTCCAAATTATTATTTTTTTTTAAATCCGTTTTCCGAATCAATTTTTTTTTTTATATCCATTTTCCGAAGTAATATTTTTTTAAACCCGTTTTTCAAATTAATATTTTTTTTTTTAAATTCGTTTTCGAATATTTTTTTCAAAATCCGTTTTCCGGATTAATTTTTTTTAAATCCGTTTTTCGAATTAATATTTTTTTCAAAATTCGTTTTCCGAATTAATTTTTTTTTTAAATCCGTTTTCCGAATTTATTTTTTTTAATCCGTTTTCCAAATGAATATTTTTTTTAAGTCTATTTCCGAATTAATTTTTTTTTTTTTAAATCAGTTTCCGAATTAATTTTTTTTTTTTATCCATTTTCCAAATGAAAATTTTTTTTAAAAATCCGTTTCCGAATTAATTTTTTTTAAAAATCCGTTTTCCGAATTATTATTTTTCTTAAAACCCGTTTTCCGAATAATTTTTTTTAAAAATCCGTTTTCCGAATTAATATTTTTTTTTTTTAAATCCGTTTTCCGAATTAAAATCCGTTTTCCAAATTATTTATTTTTTTTAAATCCGTTTTTCGAATTAATTTTTTTTTAAATCCGTTTTCCAAATTTATTTATTTTTAATCCGTTTTCCAAATTAATATTTTATTTTAATCCGTTTTCCAAATGAATATTTTTTTAAAAAAATCCGTTTCCGAATTAATTTTTTTTAAAAATCCGTTTTCCAAATGAATATTTTTTTTTAAAATCCATTTCCGAATTAATTATTATTCTTTTTAAATCCGTTTAACGAATTAATTTTTTTTTTCTTGTGGGGATTATCTCGTAATGTTTTTTTTTTTTTTTTTTTTTTTTAATACAGAGACTGGTTTCGGGTCAGAGTTCATCACAATGGTGTCATCCACAGTGCTGGATATTCATCCATTTATTGATTTTTACTTTTCAAATTAAAATATAAAGATATTAATGATTTGCAGTTGGCACAACTTTAACATGAGTGACGGACAGGTAAAGATGATACTTTAGTTCTAGAGGACACAGTCGTCATAAAGCATAGCTTAGAGTCCTGGTTGAATTCATTAACAACTACAATACTACAGCAAATTCACGGATACCTTTGGATAATAATATTAATGACGCATTGGATTTCATTTGGTGCTTTTCACAGACACTCAAAGCAAAATTAATTCGGAAAACGGATAAAAAAAAATTTTATTCGGAAAACGGAAAAAAAAAAAAATTGATTCGGAAAAAGGATTTAAAATTTTTTTTTTTTTTCGGAAAACTGTTTTTTTTTTTTTTACTGACTACAATGCTCCATCGTAGAATAGCTTTTAAAATATAATTTATTTTCAAAGTTAGAAGAAAAACATCATGGTTCAATGCCTGCTTAAATAATTTATTTTCCTTAAAAAAAACAAAAAGATTTTTTTTTTTTTTTTTAAATAAGATAAAAGCAACTGTGGATTTAATTTGATCTACAGTGACTTTACTATCACTGCTTGTATAATATTTTTCCACAATATCTATTGTTTTAGAGAACAAACCAATCATAATTTAATCATAATTTAATTACTTCCCAACAAATTTCCTCTGAAATCCATTAAATCATCCACAGACCAAATCCTTCAGGCTGTAACTACTTTATTCACTCTTAAATCACCATTAAACACATTTATTCTGACTGGTTTGTCATAAAGTTTATAAAAAGTTGATTGTGACGTCACCGCAACAGTTGAGTGGTTGCCAGGTTGACTATTTTCCCGCTAATTGTGAGATTATAAAATAACTAACTTAGTGATTAAACAGTTTAACGTTGGTTAAAGGTGATATTTATGTTTTATTTGGATGATGATCGGATGGTTTTTGAGGCATTTCTGTGGATATTCAACATATTTCATGCGGGGAATCGTCGGTTGTATCTGGCAACCAGCTAGAGTCAGGAACAAAGCGGTGAAATGGAGGACGGACAGAGCTGGATGATGACTACCGTTAAACTAGAAGAAGAAGAGGAAAAGGAACAAATATTATTGAGGAAAGTGAAGCTGAGTATGAGTAAGACGGACAGTGATGATGATGATGATGAAGGCTGCAGGAGGAAAGCTGTGCTGGAGGAGCTTCGTCATCCCGACCATGTGTGGGACGGAATGTTTGCTCCAAAGATGGAGAAAAGCGGAGAAGAAGAAACGGAGGAGTTTTCAGATGTGTGCTCTGTGAAGGAAGAGGTTAGAACACTCCGTGTGTTTCCATTCATTCACTCACTCACTCACCACATTCATCCGCTGTTACACACACACTGGAGACTAGTTTAACTGGTGACCCACTTCATTCACACTCACATTTCTCTATCAATATGTGACGATGTAAAGGTGGAACAACCTGTGTGTACTCAGTGGAACACAGAGAACAAACTACAGAAAAACACACTTTATGTTAATGAGCTAAGGAGTGGGCAGGGACCGTCTACAAAGTCACACCCCCAAAGGAAGCGTCAACAATAACACCAATAACCCTGTGGACAGTCTTTATTAGGGCTCTCTATTTACTACAGCAAATATAGTTAAGAAGATACTTTATCTGATTTATGTTTTCATAAATATCCAGTATTAATCTCATTAATTAGTAATAACTTTAAAAAAAATAACTGTAGTACCATGAGAGCAACTGACAGTCTTTGTTGTGTCTGCCCTTTTAAATATATATAAATATATGAAACGTACGGAGCCCCAGACATGACATGGTAAAAAAAAATATTAACTCGTGCGCACAAAATACTAAATTGTGGCCACGAAATAAGTATAACGTGCGCACGAAATACTAATTCGTGCGCACAAAATACTAATTTGTGGCCACGAAATAGGTATAATGTGCCCACGAAATAATAATAATAATATTAATAACATTCCTGGACAGCTGGGGAAAAAAATCGAGCGCACCTTCTCAAGAAACTGCAGCCTACTTGAAGTCCTTAAGGTGAGTGTCTTTTCTTTTTCTGTTCACGTCAATATCTTGTTATCCCGCATTTTGGCAGTTATTTAGGCTTATGTTTAATACTTTGTTACAACGGGTAGCCTATCTGCTGACGTCTCACAAAACTTACAAACTTTTTATCCTCATCCTGTTACTACACGTTGGTTTGTTGTGCTAATAATGTAGCCGTAAACTCGTGTCTGCAGGAGCTGCAGTCCTGGCGTGGACACACATGGCACTTCTCAAGCAGAGCTGAGGCGTGTACTACTAAGCGAGGTATGTTGAGCATAAAGCCAGAGTTTTCCGTGTCACAGGTGTCTCTCTTTTAAAACCATGCTAACTCAGACCGTGACACCGGTGTGCTACGTTTTTTAATGATTATTTTGGCATGTGTAGCGCATGTTACTAAAACTGCTTTTATTTTGAAAACTTTCCGGCCAACCACTGTTTGCTAGCTTCAAGACGGGGTCATAGTTGTTTTAGTTCCGGGTGATCGGCAACCCAGTCGTAAGCTCCTACCGTGAACCGGCACTAAAGTCCCAAATTAAATGACTGGATGGACACTGAATCATCTTCCCTTAATAATATTTGGGGAGCTTTTAGGCTGAAGTGGACAAATGCTCAACTCATTGTATTCAGTCAAACTCAATTCATGCATAATAATATGAGTCTATAGAGTTTTGTTTACAACCTTGTCTTTGCTGGTTTGGAGGTGGTCACCATGGTGTGTGTGTAAGAGAGATATATAATTGAATATGTATATATTATATTATCACATTATATGGATAAATGGTCTTACCGTGGGCACAATTGTGTATTTGAATAAACGTTATATGTCATTAAACACTGAAAAACATCTCTAGCAATGGTCTTTTGACATTCACTTTCTATATTCAAGATGGGAATTGTGACACTGTGGTCAGCTCTCCCAAGATAAGCATCTTTAAAGTATTGGAACAGCATATTATTTTTTTAATTGGTTACTCTCTTCCACATAGGCTGCAACACATTATTTTAATGAATTTTAATTGAAACAGTACAAAGTGCAGATATATCCTCTTGTATATTGTGTGCTTTCTCATATTGTATGGTGGTGGGCCACTATGCTAGGACTGCTCCCCAGGGATAGGTTAAATTGCAGAGGACACATTTCAATATATGTGTAACAACATATACATGACCAATAAAAGCTTAAAGCCCAATTTAATTTTTTTTTAATTTAATAAATTTTTTAATTCATTCATTTTCAAAAATCTACTACTTGTTAATTAATTTTGTTTTCCTGTGGTTTAGTGATCAACTATGGATACTCAGCTGCGAGAATTTTTGATGGAGCGCAAACTTGAAGATGTGATCCAGAAACTTGAAGATGAAAATGTAAGGGAGGGGGTGTGTGTGTGTGTGTGTGTGTGTGTGTGTGTGTGTGCGTGTGCGTGTGCGTGTGCGTGTGCGTGTGCGTGTGCGTGCGTGCGTGCGTGCGTGCGTGCGTGCGTTGAAATTTTGTGTAGAACATGGTCAGACCAGAACAGATTGGCTAAATGCACAAATTCAGATGCACAATCTAAAAAATTTACGTTTTCATTTTTAATGTAATCAAATGTACAAAAAATCAACTGTTTACACATTAATTTAAAATAGTTCTCAGTCATCTCATGCTGAAAAAATATCTGCATCATTATCAAAAGCTAATGTTATCAAAAGTAGTTACATAAAATGAGGTGAAACATTATATTGCACTAGAAATATGGACTTAATTACATTTGAAGCCACACGGACTTGCTGTGATCACTCAGATGCTGCTGCACGATTAATTAAAACTCTGACAGCCACAGACTTCTGTCCACGTTGGTCACAGTGATTCAACTATTTTCATATTATATCCAACGTAAAGTCACAATTTGATCCACTACAAAATGAAACAAGCTGGCATATGCAGATCAGGATGGACCACAAACTGTTCCCACGCATATATTAATGAGGCTCAGCTCAGGTCATTTTAAACTATTTATATTTAAAACTGTGTATTATGGAAGCCAATAGTTCTGTTTCACTGTAAACATCCCTCTGTATTAAAGCAGGACGCTCTGCGACCGCGTTATTTCCTCATATCTCCAGCGCATCTAACTCCATCACGCTTTACAGCGATGACGATGATGATGATGATGACGATGATGATCAAGGAGAGAGATTTTAACTGTGACTCGGACAGAATGCGGCCTATCCTCAGTCACACTGCAATAATCTGATCAATGGTCTGATTAAATCAACCTGTTATACTGTTTATCAACGAAGACATTTCAAATTAAAAGTGAACTTTATAATTTTCAATGACATTCACAAGCATTGGGAAAGCTCCAGGTTCCGTGATTTCTAGACAGCCCAAAAAAATGACATCACCGCCTCCTTTCTTTCAACCCGCCTTCATTCACACATGTACGCATTTTGGCTCTTTACGCGCGGTGGGCGTGTCAGCAGCTTGGACCGGAGAATACGCGTAGAAGAGAAGCGCAAAAAGGCGTTTAAGTCCAAACAGGAGAATAGAGCCCTATATTCTTAACTTCCTTTAAATATTCATTGGCATTCTATATTATGCATTAGTATGTTCTAATTCATTTATTTATTGACTTGGAGTATATTTTGTTTTTACAGATTGATGAAACTGTCATTCCGTTAATGACAGACAGTGACCTGGCAAAGTACATCCCCAAAGTTGGAGATAGAGTCTCCACTGTGGCCTTTTGCAGACAAGCAGCACTGTCGCAAAAATCACCATCCAGAAAAGAATCCATACTTTCAAAGCTACGACAAAGACTGTCTGGAGCTGACGGGATGCCTCCAAAAAAGAAATTATCTCAGTGGGCAGGAAATACAAATGCCAAACGGAAATTGAGACGAATTGAGGTTGGCTGGATGGATTTTGATGAGGAAGAGGAAAGGTACAAACAGGTGAGGGCTGTAAGTGGTGGAGGAACGAGGCATATTTCTATTGACAAAGACGAAACAGTGGCAAATATCAAAGGTATTGCTGAAAATCTTTTTTTCCCAGAAGGCCAATCAAAAAAAAACAAAAGTCTTTCACACTATTCAACTCATATTGAGAGCTCACAGATACATGTTGAAGTGTCCAATACAGTAGACGAGTTGTATAGCCAAAGCAAAGTCAGAATGCTGCGACTTTATCTGTGCACCAAGAAGACAACAAGACAGCAGCCCTCAAGAGTGGAGGCAGGTGATCATGAAATAAGCCAACCATCAGTGGTAGATCTCACTGACAATGAACAGAGTCAGGCCATTGAGGATCTGTTCAGAAATTCAGAATCACCAAACCACTACGGAATTAATGATGGAGCTTCCACAAGTGATAATTTGGAACTGAACGACACATTACCATGGGATGGTCTGCTAACTCTGGACGAAAGCAAAGATTCTGATGCAATTATTATTATAAGTGGGGATGTAAGTTATGTAACAGTGGATGAACCAAACCTCGAAACACCCTTTCCAGAAAAAGAGGACGATGCACCTCATCAAACAGTGGATCTGTCACCGGTGCTTGCAGGGGAGGCCGGTGTTCCAGCTCAAGCACTTCCTGAACCACTATCTTGTCCTGTAACGCTGATCATAAGAAGAGGTCATTGTCTCACTGACTTGATCAGTGCCTTCAAGGACCCAAAAATTATTGCATCTGAGGTCAACATCAAAATGCGTTTACCAAATGGAGAGCTTGAACAGGGGGAAGGAAATGGTGTTTTGCGAGACTGCCTGACAGAATTTTGGATGGATTTCTATGACAGCTGCACACTGGGAGTTGAGGTGAAAGTCCCCTTCATCAGGCATGACTTTCAGTGTGAAGAATGGCAGGCTGTAGCTAGAGTATTTGTAGTAGGGTGGAAACAAGCAGGTTACTTCCCAGTAAAACTTGCAATACCATTTCTCGAAGAAGTGCTGTATGGCTCGACAACCAGTAGTTTTAAGGATTCCTTTTTACTGTATGTATCACAAGAAGAAAGATCTGTCCTTCTGAAGGCTTTAGAGGACTTTAATTCAGTTGACACAGATGAATTGCTGGATATACTCGATGCACATGAATGCAAGCAAGTCCCCACCAAAGACACACTGCTCCCAGTTTTGGCACAGATTGGACACAAAGTAATAGTTCAGGCCCCAATGTATGTAATTAAGTGCTGGCGTCCTGTTGTGGGTTCTGTAGCTGGTTTACTACCACAAGAAGGACTGCATCATTTCATTACACAAAAAAAACCAACTGCAAAAACAGTGAAGGGGCTTCTAAATTTTCCAGAGGAGATGACAGCTGCCCAGTCAACAGTTTCTCGTTGCCTGAAAAGGTACATCGGGGAAATTGATTGTAACCATCTTCAGCTTTTCCTGCGGTTCTGTACAGGGTCTGATCTCTTGGATAATGTCATACTAATTGAGTTCATAGAAACCACAGATTTCCTCCGTAGACCACAGTCCCACACATGTGGATGTGTACTAAAGCTGCCCATTGGTTACAACAGCTATCCAGATTTTCGCAGCGAATTTAACAACATTCTCACAAGCTCAATGTGGGTAATGGATGTGGTGTAGGTAATATAAACAATAACATGAAGGATGTGACAGCTCCTTGTTCGAATGGATGGTTTTGCTATTTGTAATATGTATGTCATTGTTGCTTTTTTTATGTTCAGCGTTTTATTTCATCTGCCTTTAAAGGGGTTGCTGTGTTCTTTCACAGTCAAATGGTAAGCTTAAAGGGATGGTTCGGGTTTTTTGAAATGGGGTTTGTATGAGGTATGTATGCTTAGTCGGTGTCTTACCTGCAGTAGACAGCACTCGGCGCTCTCCCAGTTTGCAGAAGCAGAGGGGAGTGCCGGGACAGAAGCAAAGCAATACATTGCTGGGGACGGGGACAGCAATTTTGGAAAAAAACATCCTGTGTTACTCCGGTTAGTGCCACAAAAAATAACTACTTTATGAGCGGGTGAAGAGCTGAAAATATTCCAATTATAGCGTACAGTTACTGTTCTACAAACTGGGAGAATGCTGAGCGCTGTCTACTGCAGATACACTGACTAGGCATATGTACAGCTCCACTTCAAATACCAAAATCCAGTTGATTAAGCATGTTTTATATTATTATTACAGTGTTTTGTAGCAACCCCAGTAAAAAAAAAGGAAGTGAGCCTTGAATGATGTTTTCATGGTATTTAAAATATAGTCAGTTGTTTACATTAGTGGTTTACACTTTAAAGAAGTTTAAATATATACAAATAATTCTTATCCTGTTATTATGTACAAAATACAACCTGTTTTTCAATGTGGTGTATTTTGAAAACAGACCAATGAATAAACCATTCAAGTTTGTACTAAATGTTGATATCCTCTTGATTACATTCAATACATCTTCACACTTGAACAATTCTAATGACACCACCCATAGTTACTTTCTAGCATTATAAATGTGCTGTGACTGATAATGGAAGACGATTATTCATCAAACATTCAATTGTTTTATTTTCTTCCATCATTATAAAAACAGAGGCTCAGGAAAAATACAGAGCATTGATGATACAACCATCATAATGATACACTATACAGTCGTCTATTTGGTTTTCTTGTCTAATTGATCATAATATTAGAATCATGATGTCATTGCCAGTCTGTGTGGTTGCTGTCCAGGGTGCTATTGTCCTTGTTATAAATGGTTAAATGGATATTTTTTGTGTTACCATTTAGGTGATGCCAATAAGAGATCAGTTTATTTTTGTTTGAACTTTACCCTAAAGCCAAATACCAAAAACATATAACAACCAAACTTTATGAACAACTTTTGAAGCTATTACAGTTTGACAAGTTTAATATTACTGAAGAATAATGACTCTAGCCCCAAAAGATAGATTTTGTCTAACTTGTTAAACTATTTAAGTTAAATATTTCTTATTTTGTAGCTAACTTTTGTTATCAATACTTAATGATGAGCTAATTTACTGAAAAATAGGTAAAATGGAAAAGTTATACAGTCTTTTCTGATTATTTTGGTTTAAACAAAGACACAAGATGATCACACAAATATAAAAAGTAATATGTACATTATGCTATTAAAAGAATATACTAAAGTACCAAATGTACCTCACGATTTGTTGTCCATTCAAATAGCCTCAAATAACTGAGGACGAACCGTGTCCCTCAGATGAAAATATAAATCAAGTGCCTGGGACAAGGTAGATGGGAACTCCAAGCTTGATTCCCCCATTATTATTGTGCACAAATCAAACATGTCCACATCACATGGGACTGAACTAAAAAATGTGCACCTTTCTTTACATGTGGTCAAATCTTCAGTCAGTGGAACAAGACATTCTTCTGCACCCCAAAGGTGAGGGGCGATGTACATGACATCAGGTATCCCACTGGGCACGTTAGTGTTCTTGGAGGGCCTTATACGGTGAGCATTCCAAACACTCCGGATGTCATTTAATACCTCCTGTTGAAGAAACAATAATGATTAAGTCACAGCTGGTATACAGTGTATTTTTATACAGTGATTAGGGCCTACATTAGGTGAAATATAGTCCTCTTTATTCTCTACATGCCTTTGCAGTGGGTAAGAAAAAGTTTGTGTTAAGAAAATAAAAGTACCTTAAATTGCATTGTGATACATACAGTATGAACATTAACACTGTGTTTAAATATAGGAAAAGAAAACACTTTTTTTGTATTTATATTTAATTAAGTGTCTATTTGGCGTACCACTAGATGGAGCCTGCTGTGTTACGCATACCACAGTTTGAGAATCTGTGGTCTAAAGAATCAGTACATCACACACATGAACATAAACTCACAGTGGCTATTTACCTGAATGAATGGCATAAAACAGAACTGTGACAAGGCTTTGTCAACGAAATCCCCAGCGAAGAATCCCTCATCCTTCAGTTCTGCTAGAAGTGTGATCCAGGATTCGATTCCTTGTTTTCTCATCACTCCCCACCAGCTCTCAATTCTCTGGTTCGCGGTACTTGCCCCTGTGATGTAGCTTCTCTCCGCTGCTCTGTCATCCGCGTCATTTCTCCGTAAATACCGCTGAATGTCTCTCACCACTACGTTCTCAGTGCCCATGTCAGTTCGTACGAGCCTGGGGCAGCCCCCACATCGCTCCACTGCGTCCACAAAGTACCCCCCGATAACTTTCGGGTCACTGTTAGTGAGGGCGGCCCGCAGCCAAATGATGTTGCGCGAGAACCCGTCAATGCAGCCATTAATGCATATCCCATATGGCTTCAGTTTGTCGTATGAGTCTATGTGCCACACAAAGTTAGGTCCCTGAGCAAAATATTGCCTCCTTCTGAGACGTCTGCTCTGACGAACGTGAGAACCGATGGGGTCCAGTAGAGAGAGGAGGATCCTGACGTCTTCTTTTCTGATAGAAATACCGTGTTGTTTACACTTTGTATACATCCACCGGTAACCGTGATCCTTTCCAGGGCCTTGCAGTTGGTCAACAATGAAATCTATCCCGGCGTCCAAGTCGTACCTCCGCCGGCAAAGCAACCTGGCTCTCAATATTCTGTTTAAATGCCTCTCGGTAATAATGGTTCTTTGCAATGCCAGGCTTTTCAGAATGTCTTTGTAGCTCATTCCCAGCCTAAAATAAAACTCAATCATACTATCCCTGTCCATCGTGTAACTTTAGCCTCTCTCCTGCCTCTACCTTAAATACCTTAGAGAAGGTGCGCTCGATTTGCTCACCCAGCTGACCAGGAATGTTATTAATATTATTAATTATTATTTCGTGCGCACATTATACCTATTTCGTGGCCACAAATTAGTATTTCGTGCGCACGACTTAGTATTTTGTGCGCACGAGTTAATATTTTTTTTTACCATGTCATGTCTGGGGCTCCGTAGAAACGTGACTTTCTACCATTTTGATAAACTCTGAAAACCTTAGGCAATCGTTAATATTTTCCCCTCTAAGTCCTATGAAAGAGATATTAACACAAATGCTGTTCATTAATTTTATTTTATTATTATTATTTTACCCCGCCCAGCGCCCAATGAGAGCTGGAGATTGGCACTGGCAGACCCCCGCAACCCTGTTTTATTTTAGTCCACATGTGGCTAAGTTTTGGGTCAATGTACAGTCATGGTTAAGGTCTATAGATATTGTTTTGTGAATCACACCACAGAATATTTTGTGTTGTTGAAGGTAAATGTAAACACTTTTTGAATCTGATTATCTTGCTGGGTAAAATGTCTGTTTTTAAAGCTAAAACTATATCAAATATATGTATAAAACACTTTAATAATAGAGTTTATCATCAGTATACGCTAGAAACTATTATAGCAACAAATAACAACAGAATAACTGAGCATGAAAATAAATGGAATGTTTGTTTACTTGAGTTAGAGATATAGTTATTAGTAGGGGTGTAAATCATTAGCTTCATCACAATACGATGTTTGCCGATATCACAAAGTCTGTCACGATACAAATTTGATTAGTTTCACAAGCCTGTGATGGATATGATGTGATATCATATGATCACCTCACACAATCATTTACATGTTTATCAGCTCACTAAAAACAACAGAAATATGATTTAACCATTTTATTTCTAAGGTCTTTCAGGCATTAAATAAACAATATAAACACCATTCTGTAACATTGAACTAAGTGTTAAACTTTGAATTGTGTTAGTGATAAAAAGTATCTATAGTTTTATTTAAATTACTATGGTGTAATACGTTTTTAATCATACAAAAATATGGCTTTAAAAATAGTTGATTTCACTGTAACAAACTGTAACCAGATGGAGAAAAAAGTGTCACTGGCATGTTATTATTATTATTATTATTATTATTATTATTATTATTATTATTATTATTATTTTAACATTGACATGTTAATGAATCCACACTGTTATATAACTAAGTATAAAAACGTATTTTAAGGGGCATATAATGAATTTGTGTAAAACAAAAATGACCACATGGTTTATTTATTTTGATTTGGTTTTAAAACAGAATAACCAAAGGACGAAGGGTACACAGATAATAATGCTACATATATGGTTTTGATAAAACTTCTTTAATATTAAATAAATATCTTAAGTGGACTTCCAGACACTTGTTATTCAGTAGTTCTGTTTATTTACATGAACAGACGTTGTTTGTTGTGAGGAGTTTGTATAAATCAACCTATTTACGAGCACTGACCAAATACTCAAAGTATCAGATCTCAGTGTGTGTGTCTGTGCACTCACGTGTGTGCTAAACCCCTAACAAAACAACCTTCTTCAACCTAATTCATATCATCTTAAAATCAGCATCACTACTATTGCGCTGCACTTTGATTATTGTTTAATTTCCTGATGTATAGTTCATCATTTTTACCTCTTTCCTCTGGTGGCTTTTTCTCATTGACTCCTCGCGTTGCTGAGGGTGGCAGCTAGGAATGTGCGATATTTTATCGTTTATGATTTATCGTCAAAAACATTCTCACCGGTAAGAATTTGTCACCCCTCAATATAAACGATAAATTCCCATGTCTGAAATTAGCGAGGGCCACAAGTCTTACTGTCATAAAACTTTGTTTATGGTCAGATTTAACACTTGTATGGAAGGATAAAAATGAACATGTCACACGTTGTGTGAAATAAATATTAACATAATAACTAATGTCACTATTCCATCATCCCATTTTGTGAAACGCAATATTTTTATATTTCATCAGCAGTAAAAACACTATTGAAGTTATTTGTGCTTTTAATGTGCTTTTTTTTTTAAATAATTTTATTTCAAGTGAGGAAATAAATGAATTACATACAATAACACTAATAGTAATCCACATGCACAATTATATTCCATAAAATATCAGCTCATGAGCTGTTTGAGTCAGCAGTTATTGTAGCCTTTTTAAATGTGTCTAGTGTTGATGTATTCACATTTATTTGTGTTTTTAAGGAACCTGTTTACACTAAGTTGTGAATTTTTTTATTTTCTTTTTATTTATAGTTTTTATTTATCGTGACTTTTATCATTATCATGATAAATACTAGAAATTATCAGGATACATTTTTTTGTCAATATCGCCCATCCCTAGTGGCAGCAGGCATTGCAAGGCTTTGTTGTCACGTGGCATTTGCTCCGTTATGCCACTCTCCTCAAGCAGGAAATGGTGGCACGGACGTACAGACGTGCTATGTGAATTTCAAAATAAAGGTGTATCTTAAAGTTCACTATGTTTATCGATGTTTTCATTGTGCATCGATGTAATTGGATCGTTAATTAATTCATCGATGTGTATCGATGTATTGTTACACCACTAGTTTTTGTGTGTACTTTCTTAAAGGTTTGCCATTTGTTATGTTATAAATGATTTGGTAATTGTGTTGTATTTTTATATTGATTTTTCATTAATGTTATTGATTTTATGTTATTTTTCATTCTGTTATGTTATACATTTTTGTTTGCTTTGTGCTTTTTTATCTATATTTCTATTCATATTTGGCTTTCCTGTCACAACACTATGAATGTGTGGATGATGATGGTTGTGATTGTGGTATGCAGGGATCTACCTCTACACTAACTTTTCCAGTGGTGGCACTGGTGCAACTATCTTTCTCAGCTGGTCTCACCAGCACAGAATTTGGTCTCACACTTTTGTCCTTTTTTTTTTTTTTTTTTTTTTTTTGAGCAGGGGTGGAGAGTGTACAGGATAGACATACATGCTGATGAATAGTTGACTTAACTGGTGTATCGTAGTTTTGTATGAAGTAAAGATTGACAATGACTCGAGATATATTTGCTAAGTTTTTCAATGTTTTAGTGTCAATATTAAGTTTTTCAGAAACAAGCAGTGGCTGAAATAACAGGTCATTTATTTTATACAATTTTAAAAGAAGACGGAACAATTTTTTTTAAATAACAGCAAATCATAACAACAGGTTACATTTATTCTGTTTTTTTATTTTGCAGAAAGGCTGTACTTGAATTAAGTTAACAGTAACATAACCAACTTAGAATCTGCATTGTTTCATCATGAATTAAATTCAGAGGGTCCAGCTCTGATAGTGGGGTCTCCTAACCCTCTTCCCCTGGTCAGGGGTCTGTAACCTTTACTGTACAAGGAACCATTTAACCTCATCTCACCTGGATTAAAGTCCTCCTGGAGCCATAAATACCTTCTCTATGAAGACAATACAGTGTATTACATTATATACAGTTATAATTATATAGAATAATGTTTGATTTCATTTGATTTATATTGATCATGTAAATGGAAACTTAAAAACAGTTTAAAATAAAATAAATTGACATCAAGAAATAAAATACTATCTTGCATCTTCAAATTCTTACACATCTCAGTTTATATGAACACAATGTTATATAAAGAATATTTTTATATATAGTTAATGTATATGAAAAGCTACAAAAAGTAACATGAATATGATAACACATGATCATGTGATCAACACATGCTAATTACTCATTTCTTGCCACACATAAAACATACATATTTAACCTGTACATTGGTGGTTAAATGAATCTGTTCCCACACAATTAAAATCTGTATTTTCTTCCAGAATAGTGTTTATGTTGGTTTAGTTTCTTACCAAGGATTTAAAACTTAAGGTTAGTCACAGGTGTAGGAAAGTTGATGGTCTGTAGATGTTTTAGGAGGTGAAGTAGGAATGTACAGGTTAAATATGCATGTTTTATGTTTGGCAAGAAATTAGTAATTAGCATGTGTTGACCACATGACCACGCACCACCCGCCCCAGAAGACACCCGCCAGGACCGGTCCAACCAGCCGGCCGGGCCTACCGGACCCGAAGGGCACCATCGCAGGACAGGGAACCCCCAAGGGTGAGCCCCAGGGCCAAACCCCCATGAGAGGCACCCAACCCACCCCGGCCCACAAACCGGCCACAACCCAGCAGGAACGCACAGCCCCAGACGGCGCAAGAACAGCAGCCCAGGCCCCGCCCCCCACCGGACAGCGCAAGCTATGGGGCAATGCCCCCTCCACCCCCAGCCCCACCATCCAGCCCCCCAAGGGTTGGGTATGAGTGAGGTGCAACAAGTGGGTGAGCCAGATCAGCTGGGGGTGAGTGACGTGAAGTGGCCATGTAGGAGGCCTGTCCAGTATGAGCCCGGCCTGTCCGCATAGCGGGCCACTGGAGAGGGTAGATGGCGCAGACAGGCCCACGCAGAGGCACCCAAAACACCCCAGCAACCCACCTAAGCCATCCAGGTTAAGGCCACCCCACAAGCTCATAGAGGTCCAGGACTACAGTTAGATCAGTGTGTTAGTAAAGAGTGGTGCTGGCAGTCGCTTGCTAGATCATCAGGCTAAAAACAAAAATTCAAGATTCAATGCAATTAGAAAAGCAGTCCAACGCTCCTTAAAGCAGGTTGTTTTATTTTTTCTGAGAGCAGACATCTTTTCCATGGAAATAAATTCCATGAGGAGATTTCGCCATTGGTTTATGTTTAAGGATTTTTTATTTTTCGCTATGGCAAGTGCCGCAAGGATGCATTGTGATTTGTTTGCTGGAATATCAAGCATAGTCAGGTCTCCTAACAGACATAGATTTGGAGATAGAGGAATCCTGTAGTCCAAAATGGAGGACAGTTTTTCAGTGATTAGAAACCAAAACTGTTGAACTGGTGAACAAAGCCATACGGCATGTAAATATGAATCAGCTGTTCCCTGGGTGCACTGAGAGCAGATGTCTGTTGGGGAGAAGCCCATTTTATACATTTTCTGTTGGGTAATGTGGGATCTGTGGAGGACCTTGTATTGAATTAGCTGAAGATTTGTGTTTTTATTCAGCTTAAAAGTATTAAAACGAATTTCTGTCCAGAAATCGGTGTTCGTGGTGATTGAGAGTTCAGCTTCACATTTAGCGATTGGTAAGTGATTAGAGTTAGTGTTCAAGAGTGCTCTGTATATTTTTGAGAGTTTTTTTTTTGTTTTTGCTGAGAATTTTTTCATATATATGGCCAGTTCTGGAGGTTGCAAGGTGATTAAATCTATTGCCATATGTTTCTTAATTGTCTCTGTTACTTGTGTGTACTGAAGAAAATTACTTTTATTTATATTGAATGTTTGGGTTAGATTGTTATATGTCCTGAGCTTATCATTTTCGAAGAGTTCTTGGAGATGAATAGTTCCACTCTCATCCCATGTTTTTAAATAGAGCAGTGTTTTTCTGTTTCTAAAGTCAGGGTTGTGCCAGATTGGAGACAGCATACTAGTTTTTGAACATTTGTAATGTCCAGGGCTTTCCACCACACAGTCAGGGTGGAGGCAATCAGTGGGTTTATAAAGCAGTTATGACATTTGAGGGTCACAGTGATAAAAGGGAGATCAGAGAGTTTAATATGTTTACAGTCTAGCTGTTCTATTTCTAGCCAGGTGTTGTGTTATTCTTTTGGTTTTAGCCATTCTGTTAAATATAAAATGTGGTTTGCTAGGTAATAATGTGTGAAATTAGGGGCTTCCAACCCACCCTCGCTTTTATTTTTTTGAAGGGTTGAAAGACTTATTTTAGGTTCTTTATTCCTAGCATAGAATTTTGTAATTGCAGAATCTAATCATTTGAACCATTGCGTTGGTGGTTTCAGTGGATCATAGAGAACAGATAGTTTATTTTAGGTAAGATTTTCATTTTAACAGATTGTTCCATCTCTTCAGATCGTCTGTGACTTTATCCAACAGCGGATCCAGGTTCAGTTTAATTAATTCATTTAGGTTTGGTGATATATTTAAGCCGAGATATTTAATTATATTTGTGGGGGAGGGGTATTGTGGGTTTTGGCTTACTGGGTTCCATTAATTTTTTGTTAATGGAAGGATTGATGATTTTGACCAGTTAATGGAATAATCTGATAATTTAGAGAAGCTGTTTATTAGTTTAAATAATTCTTCTAATGAGGATTGGGGTTCTTCCAAATAGAGTAATATATCATCCATATAAATATAAATTTTGTGTTATGAGATGGATGAGTGGATTCCTTTAATAACAGTATTCTGACAAACAGCTGCTGCGAGAGTTTCAACAAATATTGCAAAAAGCAAAGGTGAGAGTGGGCAACCTTGTCTGGTTCCCCTCTGCAGTGTGAAGCTTTGGGATGTTATTTTGTTTTTGTGGTTACTGAGATCTTAGGTTTAGAGTATAGGGGGGAGATCCATTGTATGAATGATTCTCCAAAGCCAAATTTGCCAAGGACAGTAAGAAGTAATGACCAGTTGACTCTATCAAATGCTTTTTCCGCGTCGAGTGGCAAGATTATTGTTTTCTTTTTAGAGTTCTGTGCCATGTTGATCAAATTAAACAGTCTTCTCACATTGTCTGTGGAGTGTCTATTTTTAATAAATCATGTCTGGTCTTGGTATATAATTGACAGTACTACTTTCTCTAACCTGGAAGTGAGTGCTTTGAAAATAATTTTTATGTCTGTGTTATTAAGTGAGATGGGACGGTAGCTTGGGGTTTTTGTCTGGTTTAAGTAATAATTTAATGTTTGCTGTATTCATGTGGCCTCCTATGTAACCTTTATTTTGAATTTATGTTAGTACGAGCGGAGCCAGCATTGACCAGAAATGTTTTAGGAATTCAGCAGGGAACCCATCTGGACCTGGTGCTTTGCCAGTTGACATGCTATCCAAAGCATTTTGTAGTTTTTGTAAGAAAAAACATTGCATTTGAAGGTGGGACGGATGAAAAGTGACGATAGTTTTATGCCAAAAATTATTTCACACAAAGTGAGACATATTAGCTTTTATCTTTCCATACAAGTGTCAAATCTGACCATTGATAAATCTGTGGCCCTTTGTGGTTTAATGACGGTAAGACGTGTAGTTTTTACTTGGACTATTCCTTTCATGAAGTGGTTTGCGTTAACACTTAGCCCAGTCTTATGTGTCACATCGTTGTTATCGGGAGCTCCCGGTAAGAGCGCTGAGCTCCCAGTAACAAGGACATATTCTTACCTAGGGTTGTCCCGATACTAGAATTTCAAACTCAATATCGATACTCAGGAAAATACTGAATACCATTTTCGATACCATGGGACAAAAAAAGACACTTAGCCCAGTCCTATGTAATGGACACATCGTTGTTACAGGGAGCTCCTGGAAAGCCCCCCAGGCCTATAGAGCACTGGGGGAAACCCTGACCCACCAGTTGAGAATTGCTGCTCTAAACAACTGACAGTCTGTAGTAGGTCTCCATTTACTACACCAAATATATTAACAAAACATATTTTTCTGTTTTTTGAAGAATTGTCATTATTGACATTATTATCATAAAAAATGGAATAACTTATCAATGACTTCTTTAACAGTTACTGTAATAGCCTGAAAACAACTGACTGAAGAGTCTTTATTATGTCTCCCTCTGTCCACTACAGCAAATATATTAATAATATTAATAAAAAAAAACACTTTCTGATGCTTTTTATTGATTAAATAACCTTAAATACTGTTATTCATCAGCAATGACTTATTTTTAAAAAAATACTCTCGTAACATAAAAATAACTGACAGTCTTTGAGGTCACATATCTTCACACACCTCTACTACACCAAATATATTTAGAAAAAACACTAAAATCTGATAATAATAATAATAATAATAATAATAATAATAATAATTAAAGCCGCGAGCGGCGTCATAGGGTCCGATGAAGCGGCCGGGGGCGGTAACCCACGGTCACGTATACCACTGTTGGGGATTTGGGAATTGGCCTGAGCAAATTTGGTGTAAATTGGTGTAAAAACAACTGACATATTGCATTTACCAAGAAATGGCGAAAGATTTTCCTGTCATGATAGGCCCCTCCCACTTTTCACAGCCTGCTCTATTTGCCATAGTAATGTGCTTCCATCTAATAAGATTCATCCTACAGTGTTTTGAAGTCAACACGACATGTCGCCTTGCCGCTAGAGCTGCTGGCGTAGGACGGCCCAAGAAGCGGCGCCCTCTGAGAACGCAAGGCATTGTGGGTAAATTGGTTATCGTTTGTTGTTTAGCTCTGGACAGTGATCGTGTGTATCAAATATGAAGCAGTTTGAACTTTGCATTCTAGAGTTATAAGCTTTTTCCTAGAACGGCGTCCTGTAAATGCTAACCGTGTACATGACCTTAAATGACACCGGTCGAAAACACAAGGCATGATGGGAAATGTTTCAAAGCAGTCATGACCAAGCTTGGGCACATGTCTTTTGTGTGAAATTTGAAGCTGATCGAAGTTTGTGTGTCAGAGTTATGGAGATTTGGAATTTTTTGCGTGCTAACGAAAATTAGCATTGCATTTTTGTGGCGGCGCCACGACCAAACCGTGACAGATACGAAAATTCTTTTGATAACTTTTCATCTTCAATGGGTCCTATGTGGTGTTGCCAAGTTTGAAGCGAATTGGATGAATCCCCTCAGACTAGTTCGCGCAGATGCGTTTCGAGGGTGAAACGCCATTTTTGACCTTTGACCCAAGATGGCTGACTTCCTGTTTGGTTTTGGGCGGGGTCACAATGTAACTTTTTGCTCATTCTGGGGCGAAGACTACATGTGGCAATTTTCGTGCAAATCGGTCAGACCTGGCGGTCGTGTGGTTCCATCGTTTGTTTTGGCAGCTAAGCGTGCGTTTTCTGTCCGTTTTTTTTCACGCCACCAAATTATCAAATTTTTCGCCAGGCCTGAGGTGCGTGCAAATTTCGGTGAGTTTTCGGGCATTTTTAGGGGGTCGAATTAGCGATCAAAGGTTGCCTGTGTATAATAGTGAAAAACATCGAAAACAATAGGTTCCTCTGTCCCATTCTGGGACATCGGACCCTAATAATAATAATTATTCAACTAAAAATGTAAAAGTGTTCAGGAATAAATTTGTGTTAATTTTTGGAACCCGTTGTCGGTGTTTTTTGGAGACCGAGTTTTCTTTTGATTACGTTTTTATGTTGCGTCCTGGAGCTCCTAGACTGGGGCGTAACATCGGTTAATAGAGTGACCTTTGAATAATTTATTGGTAATAATTACATTATTAATTAGTGATGCACCAAAAATCTGACCAAACATGATGTTATAAAGACGTGAGTAAACGACGCAGTCAGTGCACGCTTGTCTAGAAACAGACCAACTTGTCTGTGGACTCGTGGAGCGTCTGTATTTAATACATGTGAGCACTACAGAGTTGATGGAGCAGTAAGTGTGTTTTATGTGTGTGTGTCACTTAGACACTGTAGTTACATGTAGCCCTCCATTAACACAGACCTTTAATACATCACAACTGTACTTGGTCCACGTTATAAACATCATTACTCTGATAGAATTAAACGGTGGAATCACAGCTTCAATGCATTTTGTGTTTTAATTAGGGCTGCACCATTTTCACAAAAAACCTAATTGTGATTTTTCTGACAGATATTGTGATTTGATTTACAATTTTTAAAAAGATTTCATACATTTAAAAGCATTTTTTTTTCCAAATTCTGTTTTCCACATCAATTTTTTAAAATTCCGTTTCTTTAGAAATATTAATGAATTATTTCAGAAAATATTAGTTTTTAACTCCTGTAAGGAAACAAAATACTAATAAATTAAAAAAAAAAAACCTAATTCCTTTTGAGCACAATTATTTTAATTTTGTTATGTAAGGCAAGGCAAGGCAAGGCAAATTTATTTATATAGCGCATTTCATACTCAAGGCAACTCAATGTGCTTTACATGATAAAACATTCAGTTGTTTAAAATCAATAAGAACATTTAAAATCATCAGTAAAATCAGTAAAATCAATTAAAATCATCATGACATCAACAACATGACAAAAAATCTCTCAATCATATGCAGTAGAGAAAAATAGTTCCTTTAACTTTGATTTAAAAATGTTCACATTGGATGCTGACTTCAGCTCCGCTGGCAGTTTGTTCCACTTCTTTGCAGCATAACAACTAAAAGCAGCATCACCATGTTTACTGTGAACTCTGGGCTCCACTATCTGATCTGTGTCCATAGATATGAGAGACCTGCTGGGTTCATACCTGACTAACATGTCACTGATGTATTCTGGACCAAACCCATTCACAGATTTATACACCAGCAGCAGAACTTTAAAGTCTATTCTAAATAAGTAAAATAAGTTTGTAATATGCTGCTCAAATGAATGAATGAATGAAAAATAAAGTAGATACAATTAAAAAGAAGATATAAGTTGTACTGTGAAAAAACAAAATAAAAACTAATAAAAAGGAAACTACAATTGAGCAAAAATATATGTCAAAAATAAAAATGTAATTTAAAATAATGAGTAAAATACAATTAAAAGGTAGATGTAAGTTGTAATGACATGGATTATTCTGACTGTTCCTTTTTAATTATTCATGTCATATAAAGATGTATGAGAACAGCATTAATGTCACTATATTTACCCTCAGGGATCAATGATTTACTGAATCTGATCAGGTTTATTGATTAAGTTTTGATCAACTTAATTTAAATTGACCTAATTTAAATGATCCTGATGACATCATTACAGACGTAATGATTAAACAAAGCTAAATGTGCAAACATCACGTGTAAGAAGTGTTTTTTCACCACTAGAGGCTAGAATATTTTACAGTATCAGAAGTTATCAATAATCTGTGATGTTTCATACTCTACAATCTCTGGTATTGATGGTCTACAACAGAACAACTTTATCCAGATGTTCTGTAGCTCTGATCAAGTGAAGCTGATTAAAGCTGAGTCATGTTTTCACGGAGCACAGCAGCGCTATGAGAAACAGACAGAGCTTCACAGACATGTTAAAGTTAAACAGACACTGGTGTCTCTGATGTAGGAGTCAGTGATGATTTGTGTAGTTTTTTACCAGGTTAGACGGTGTTTAGGTGGTGTTTGAAACGACTACAAAGAGAGTTGGAAGGACATTTCTGCATAAAAAATGTTCTTTCCCTCACAGTGACGGTGTTTAAACCCAATTCTGTGAATTTCTGTTGCGTTCACCTGAGGTCAGGTGTAGATGTAGTTCTACAATTAGACACTAGATGGAGCCCCAACATAAGTATTAGGTCTAAGCTCCTCCTTCTACTACTTTGACTGAAAATCTATCACACCTGTGTGTTTGGACTCTCAGATAATGTAGTGGAGGAGCTCAGAGATGTTGTTAGTGAGTGTCTTCAGATTTATTGAATTATTATGTTTATTTTAAGCTCCTAAAAGCACGTATTTAAGTTAGAATATAGGTCATGTTAAAGTACACAGGCTGATTCCATGTTTATATGTATTTTGACCCAAATGTAAGTAAACTCTACAGCCAAAGTGTTTGGCTTTACCAGTTTGTTTGTTTAGTGACATCTTAGTCAAAATACATTAAGGTAATATTTAATCCAATTGATATAATATATATATAGTGATTTCATAGTGTAATTTAGGTTAAAACAATGAAGAATAAAATCACAGACATGTTAAGAATAATAAATATTGGTTAAGAGTTTCAGATAAATAAGTTTACATAAATACTAAAGTTAATAAATAAGTTTATGGGTAAAATACATTGTTAAAAAGTTAGACTTTAATTAAAATGGATAAAATTTGTACAGCAAAGCACATGATTTAATTTTACAAATAGAAATAGTTAAACATTGTAGGTTGATTTAAAAACATTAAATATTAAATAGCAGAAAATTAATTAATTTAATAAATAAAATGTTTAAAATAGGAAAAGCTCAGGTGGTTCATTCTTTTAAAAACATTTGATTAGAGCTCATTCTTCCTTTCTCTCTTTTTCATCCTTTTCTTTAAGGTTTTCAACCTGCTACAAAACCTACAACAAAACTGAATAAACTTTTAAAAGCTGAGGTGATCTCACGTCTTACTTGTGTTCATCCATGTTCTTTCAAGCTGGACAAGCATTGTAGAAAATAAGCTTAACAAGTATCTGGTATGGTATTCTGCAAATTAAATACAGATTTAAAATTAGATTTAGATTAATTAATTGATAAAAGAAGTAAAGGAAGTTTCTCACTTTCTACATTCATAAAAAATCATTTATAAAAAGCAAGTGTGAATTCCCTGGTTTAATTTTATGAGACATGTGCATGATAAATGTGTTTTTTTTTTTTTTTTACTAATTTTTACATTTTATTTTGTTTGGTGTATTTTTCTGTAATGTATGTTTTTTGGAGCCATTATGTGTATTCAGAAAAAAAAGGGAAAAAAATTATGCCAAGATTCACGGCTCTGCCCTACAAACACTGTAAAAGTTAGCAAAAATCCATGGATCTCTTTTGGTGTCCCACTTCTCTAGATGATCTGCAGCAACTTTGAACCCTGTCAGTGAAACGCCCTATGAAAAGTGTGTTACAATAGGACATTTGTCTCATATTAAATTCTCTTCACTCTGTAGGGGGCGCTAACGCGCCAATATCCATTTTTCCACATTGACTGGTTTAGGGCTGGAGGTTTAACAAGTGATTCACAAATGTTTGTTTGGTTCCTTCTCTGTGTTTAATCTCTAACTGTTCTACAGGACTCTGGAAGCCAGAACAAAGTGACACCTCAACGCTCTCAGGACGATGAAGCTCAGCCACAACAAAGAAACAAATCTAAGAGAAAAACTTCAGAGCAAAGAGTTCAACAGCAGAGCCAAGCTGGAGTTAAAGCTAAACATACATGTGACCAGTGTGGGAAGGACTTTAGCAGTAAATCAAACCTCACTGTACATCAAAGAATCCATTCTGGAGAAAAGCCATTTAACTGTGACCAGTGTGGAAAAGCTTTTACCGAGAGTTCTAACTTAATAAGTCACAAAGTCGTTCATACTGGAGTTAAAAAGTTTGAATGTGATGAATGTGGAAAGACTTTTAGTCGATCTGGAACCCTCAGTCTACATGTTCTCATTCATCGTGAAATCAAAGCTCACAGATGTGAACAGTGTGGAAAGACTTTCACACGAAGATCATCTTTAATGAGACACATGAAGACTCACTCCAGAACAGAGTTGTATCACTGTGACCACTGTGGGAAAATATATAAACAGAAAAAAACCCTCACTGAACACCTGAGATCTCACACTGGACATGAAGTGTGTCCCTGTGACCAGTGTGACAAAGTTTTTACAACATTTGACCAGTTAAAACGTCACCAAATCAGCCACTCATCAGAAAGACCTCATAAATGTGACACATGTGGAAAATCTTACAAGAGGAAATCTGACCTTAATCTCCACCAACGAGTTCATGAGAAGAATGTTCTCAGATGTGATGAGTGTGGGAAGACCTTCAGCACTTCATCTGTTCTCCACTCACATCTCTGTGTGGATGGAGACATGGAGCAGGAATCATCTTCAGATCCCAGCGACACACGGATGGTGACGACACCTTCTGGTTCCAGTGTTGGACTGAAGAACCCAGAGATCAGGCTGCACAGGATTCCAACATAAACCTGCTGTCAGCTGGAAAATGGACACCAACAGTTCAGGAAGTTGTTGATCTTTGAAGGTGTGGTCTGAAAGAAAAGATCAATACAATGATCAGTTGGAAAGGAAGCAGGAAGAAGTTTCCCTTTGTTCACTTTCTATACAGGATATACATTCTATAGCTTCTGTGTTCATACATGATGTATATGAAGAATGATTCACATTATTATTATTATTATTATTATTATACACTAATGACAGATTCTATATCAGGGCTGTCAAACTCACTTTAGTTGAGGGTTCAAATACGGACCAGTTTGGGTTCCAAAGGGCTGCAGATTATAGGAAAACCAGCCCTAGTTTATGAATGACTTTAATTTTTTGAAATGTTGTAAAACAATTTAGGAAAATTTGTATAACTTTCAAAAATTGAGAGTTCCTGCAACACTTTGAGTTTAAAAATAACTCCCATCATATCAGCATGGGAAAACAGTGAGCTCTACAAATATTGTGGAGTTTACTCAAAATTTTGTGTCTTTAGAGGAGTTGTGATATCTACAACTGAAATAATTTTTAATTTACTCAATAATTTATGTTTTTTGTCATTTTTACTTTCTCCTGCAGGCTGAATTAGATGCTCTAAAGGGCCGGATTTGGCCCCCAGGCCTTGAGTTGGACACACATTCTATATGAAAGACAGTCTGAGATGTTTATCATGTGTTTGTATACTGTACATAATAATCATTAGTAGTTTTATAGAATGTAGAGAATGTGACTAACATTCTAATAGATGTAGTAATCAGATCCTAACTTCTAGATGAATATACAGGCTGTGTTAATACAGACCATCTTCATCATGTACCTTTGAATCTGTTTCTTTTCTCTGTGTTTATAAAGGATTCATATTTGTAATGAGTTTTAAATGAGTATCTAATACATCACATAATAGTATTTTCTTGATTTTAGATGTGATGTGTTTTATATAAAGTATGTTTTTCTACAGTTGAAGTGAATGTGATGAAATGGTTCCTGACAGGGAAACCCTGCCTAAAGCCTGTGAATGGATCATGCAGTGTGCTGAATGAATATCAGGGGAAGGGGAGCCCAAAGTGTCCAAACACTCCCATTTTATCACCATATTTACATTTCTATCAACTCTGTGATTACAGCTCATAGATTTATTCTAACTCTGAAATGTTCTTTCATCTGTTCTTTAGCCTGTCCAGCCTTTCTTTAGAACTTACAATGTTCTATGTAACCATGATAAATCCTAAAGTTCTTCTTAAATCTTCCTTCTGACATAAAGTTTGAATCAATGTAAATGTAATGATATCAAATGTCCAGTGAAGCTTTGTTTCTTTAAATAAAGACGTGTTATTGTCTGTGCTGGATTTCTTTGAACAGAGAAACATGTCAGAGAGAGGGAGAGCTTTTCATTGGATAGCACATAATCCTCCATCAAACACACATGGTTCCCATGAGAAGAACATCCACTGGATGGATCTAAGAACAGGAAGTGAAGGTTCCTCTGGAAACTGAGTGTTTAGTGAAGCTGAAGGAGTTTAAAAATAGACTTTTAGAGTAACCGCTGCTTTCACATCCAGTCATGATGTCTTTCTAACAAATTCTGATAAAATGAGTCAAACAAGTGCAGAATTCTTTAGTTTGAGATTGTTTCTACATTAATAAGGCTTTTTATTTAAATGTAGTGTTGTATCAACATCTGAGACAGTGAAAGAGTTCCTGTTTTGGTTCTAGAAGGATATGAATTATTCCCAATGAACAGCACTGATTTAAAGGGGGCGGAGTCTCCCTGTATGTGGACTCAGAGTGGAGGTGTGTCCAGGTTAATCACATGTCTAAGTGTGTAAATGAATATAATATAAAGTTGTATATACAGAACACCAGGGTGGTGCATTGACACACTGAAGAACACATTAGCTGACATGTTTCATAACTCTGATGATTCAATAAAATACAAAGTGTTTGGAGTGACTTCATTATTAATATTATGAATCCAAACAGACACATAAAGACTTGTGATGTTATACATCCAATGTACAGCTGTGGCCTGTTCTTAGTCATTCTAAAGCCAAGCAGAGTCACATTAGACACTGACACATCCATCATTAACATTTGGACACATTCAGCTGATTGGAAAGTAGATGGAGGATTATTTAGAAGTGATATCAGTGAACAGCTTCCAGTTACAAACCAGAGCTGGGCTTAGATCTATCAATGTGATCATCCAAACAATGTCTATGATGTCTTTATGTCCACATTAGTGATGCTACATGAGAAAAACTGTCCTTTAAACAAAGAGCAGGAAGCAGAAGCTTTAGAACAAGCCTTGGATTACTGAGGCCTTAGAGACTGTATGCACTAAGAGAAATGTCCTGAATAAAAGCTTTATAAACCTAAAGAAGCAGAAGATAAGCATACGTGATATAAAAACCAATGAATAAACATTATGAAAAGTTTAAAATAATATGATATATATTAGGCAGTGAATATCCGTATGGTTGATGTATCAATATACTGACATTCTGTCTGTACGCAGCGCCCCTCATTGGCCAGTTTAGGTCACGTGACTAAGACTAAACCTAACCCTAAGAATTGTTGTGATATAAGGTTATAACCTAACACTAAGTACTTTGGTAAATGTACCAATAGCACCGGGAGTTGTTCATACCTCAACCGTATGAATATAAACTTTCTATATATTAACATGAAAAATTACAACAGTATAAGAGTAACATTAAAAAACATGGACTGGTGTAATCATCAAAAAGAGCAACAGATTATGCTAATAATTTAATAAAGAGCAATGATGTAGTGAAAGAATAACAGATATTAATCCTGAATTTAACAGGTATTTGGTGAATGTTGGATACGACCTCACTAAGGAGATTGTTGAGACAAGAAACACAGATGAATTCCAAAAAAGTCGAGTCAATAAAACTTTATCTTCATTGTTTTTTCATTCTGTAGATTAAAAATAAATAGTTCACATTGTTAAAAAAATACATCATGAAATTTCATCTCATTGTTTTGAAATTAACTTTTCATTATTCAGATAATATAGAATATATAGTAAAATAAGTCAAATATGTGTTCAATAAATCATTCCAAAGTGGTTTATTTGTAATAAATAATCAAATAGTGAAAGTGTTCCATGTATTAGAGTGTTAATATAAGCAGCTCTAACTACAGACCAGTATCATTGCTTCATCAGCTTTCAAACATTAGAGAAAAAGGCTTTGTTCATAGACTTGATAATCCATCCATTTTCTGACCCACTTCTTCCTTTTTCAGGGTCACGGGGAGACTTGATAAGTTGATTAAAAACACAAGTTGTTGAGCTATCACCAGTTTGGCTTCAGAATGTATCATAGTATGTGATTAAAAAGCTGTAAATGTGTGGTATCAGAGGAACAGCCCTCTTATTAAAAGTGATCAGAATGAGTTTGCTGCGTGGCAGCAGCCTGAACTTGTTGCTAGTTCAGCATGGACATCACAAGCTGAGCTGCAGGAGAAGAAAAGCTACCAAGACCTCCTGAAAACAGCAGTAGGTAGTGATGCAGCATTCTGTCCATCATCCATCAATAAACATTTCATTACTGCTAAACGTGTGTGTGTGTGTGTGTGTGTGTGTGTGTGTGTGTGTGTGTGTGTGTGTGTGTGTGTGTGTGTGTGTGTGTGTGTGTGTGTGTGTGTGCGTGTGTGTACTGCACACTACACACTATACATTACACTACACACTATACACTATACATTATACACTACATACTACACACTACACATTATACACTACACACTATACACTACACACTACACACTGCACACTACACACTATACACTACACACTACACATTATACACTACACACTATACACTACACGTTATACACTACACACTACACACTACACACTACACACTACACATTATACACTACACACTATACACTACACACTACACATTATACACTACACACTACACACTACACATTACACACTACATACTACACACTACACACTACACATTATACACTACACACTATACACTACACACTACACACTACACACTACACATTATACACTACACACTACACACTACACACTACACACTATACACTACACACTACACACTATACACTACACACTATACACTACACACTTCACACTACACACTACACACTACACAACACACTAATACTACACATTATAAACTATACACTACATACTACACACAACACACACTATACATTATACACACACTACACACTATACAATATACACTACACACTACACACTACTAACTACACATTATACACTACACACAATACACTACACACTACACACTACACACTACACATTATACACTACACACTACACACTACATACTACATACTACACATTATACACTACACACTACACACTACACACTACACATTATACACTACACACTACACATTATACACTACACACTACACATTATACACTACACACTATACACTACACATTATACACTACACACTATACACTACACACTACATACTACACACTACACACTACACATTATACACTACACACTATTCACTACACACTACATACTACACACTACACACTACACATTGTACACTACACACTACACATGATACACTACAAACTACACACTACACATTATACACTACACACGACACACTACACAATATACACTACACACTATACACTACACACTACACACTACACAATATACACTACACACTATACACTGCACACTACACACTACACATTATACACTACACACTACACACTATACACTACACACTACACATTATACACTACACACTACACATGATACACTACAAACTACACACTACACATTATACACTACACACTACACATTATACACTACACACTACACATGATACACTACAAACTACACACTACACATTATACACTACACACGACACATTATACACTACACACTACACATTATACACTACACACTACACAATATACACTACACACTATACACTACACACTATACACTACACACTATACACTACACACTATACACTGCACACTACACACTACACATTATACACTACACACTACACACTATACACTACACACTGCACATTATACACGACACACTACACACTACACAACACACTAATACTACACATTATAAACTATACACTACACACTACACACAACACATTATACACTACACACTAGTGTTGTGGTGGTCAAGACCGGTCTTGGTCTCGAGACCAAATTTTAAAGGTCTTGGTCTTGTCTCGGACTCTGAAGCATTTTGACTCGGTCTTGTCTCGGACTCGGGCTGCCCGGACTCGGGCTGCCCGGACTCGGGCTGCCCGGACTCGGAATTTTCCGTCAAGACCGTTCGAGACCAGCACTAATTCCTGCTATTTTTAAACTTTTTTATAATGTGATAATAACACGGAGAAGAACAGGATAAAACAATCCTTTATTCATTATTTAATCCACCCCGTATAATGACCACAACCTTCCTTATTGTGACTGAGTGACGTGTGTGACACTCATACTTGTGTGGCTGCGGTGTCAGTTTGGACCGCGGAGCGCAAGGGAGATATGAACTAATCACCGGTAAAAATCCCAGTAAAACTCCTGAAAACAATCACTAGTAATAAATATTATCTCCCTGGTAAAGACAGTAGCTCTAATAACAGGTAAAATGATAAACTGATGATATTACAGCCTGTGAAGGCTGGATAGGGGACGCACTTACTCTGCTTCTGGGTCCTAGTGCCAGCCGGGCGGTGAAGCCTGTTCCGTTTACCATGTTTACTGAGGTCCGTGTGTGTTTAATAAGTTTGTGTGTGTTTAATAAGTCCGTGTGTGTCCGTGTGAAAGTCTGCATGTTTATGCATCTGTCCATTCACTCTTTTCATTATATCCATGTCTTTTAAGGCTTTATTACATAATGTCGGCTGTAGTCCGGGCCGCCGCCATCTTGGTTTATGTCGTCACCAGCGCGTCATCGCGGCAGAGTTGCACTCAAATAATATTAAATATTTTTAAAGTGGTGTTTTTTTTGTGACTTTAGACTCCAATTACATGTATGTATATACAGTTTTTCTCGATTGCTAAAGCACAATTTCTAGATCTCTGAGCACAATGACCAGTTGCCTAAACACTTTAATAAATCTGGCCTCTAGTTGGCTTAACTATAAACACATTTCACCTCAATCTCCAATTTCACAAAACTCTGAACACATTTGCATTTGCCAAAACACATGTTGCAGAACTCTAAACACATTTGCACTGCTCTAAACACATTCACACTTATGCTAAACACTTTCACACTTGCTAAAACACACTTTTGCTCACACAATGCAAAATGGTAGACTCAGACATCAAAAGTTGAACACAATGAAAGCACGGGTGTCATTGCTTAAACACTGTGACTCAAAATTGAAGACACATGTGACACCATCCATATTGGCCGCTTGAGAATGCACAACGACTCAAAATTGAAGACACCTGCCAATGATGTGACAACACCTATATAGGCCAGTTTAGAATGCACAGTTTGCTGAAGGTGCCAAACGGCAACAGAATGTACAGAGGCGGAGTTCGTGTCAGAGGAGGGCGAGGAGCAGGCCAAGGAGGGCGAGGAGGGAGAGGAGGAGTGCAAAGAGGAAGAGCAAGACAACCACGTACAATCATCACAGATGAAATGCGAGCTACTGTCATTGACCATGTCATTGTCCATGGAATGTCACTGAGAGAAGCTGGACTAAGAGTCCAACCCAACCTCAGCAGGTTCTCAGTGTCCACCATAATTCGGGCATTCAGACAACACAACAGGTATGTACTGTAGTTACTTTGTCTAAATGTTTGTAGCCCACAATCTAAATTGGTTTCACCACATTACGTTTGCTTTGGGAGACTGGACATTTCCATTGATGTTTGTATTGTAGATTGTAAGTCTTTTTTTGAAGAGTGAAAGCATATTTGTTTCTATAGGGTTGAAAGATTGCCACATCATGGTGGAAGGGCTCCCCTATTTACAGCACAGCAAGAGATCCTCATTGTGGACATGGTCCGGGAAAACAACATCATCAGACTCAGGGAAATAAAGGAGAGAGTCATAGCTGACAACATAAATTTTGGAGGTATTGACAGAGTCAGTTTGGCCACCATAGACAGAGTCCTCCGTCGCCAGAAGCTACGCATGAAGCAAGCTTATAGAGTTCCCTTTGAGCGTAACTCGGACAGAATCAAAGAGCTACGTTTCCAGTATGTGCAAGTAAGTATACATACGGGTATACAATGTTGATTGTTCACAGTACAGTGGGTGTACAAGCTCACTGTACTGCACAGTAGCCCACAGTGTACTGTAGTACTCCTTCTGTGACACTACCCATACTCTATTCATTTCCACAGAGAATCTTGGGGTTGGACGCCATGATGAGACAACATGAATACATCTTCCTGGATGAGGCTGGCTTCAACCTCACCAAGAGACGGAGGAGAGGCCGTAACATAATTGGCCAAAGAGCAATTGTGGACGTTCCTGGCCAACGTGGGGGGAATATCACCCTATGTGCAGCCATGACCTCAGAAGGGCTTCTCCACAGGCAGGCTCTCCTTGGGTCCTTCAACACCCAGCGTCTCCTCACATTCCTGGGAGACCTACGGGACATCCTGATTGACCGTGAGCAGCAGAATCTGGTTCCAGCACAGCCTCCTCCCATCTATGTCATCATCTGGGACAACGTCAGTTTTCACCGCACCAACCAGATAAGAGAGTGGTTCAATATACACCAACAATTCCTCAATGTATGTCTGCCACCCTACTCACCTTTCCTCAACCCCATAGAGGAGTTCTTCTCATCATGGCGGTGGAAGGTGTATGACCGGCAACCATATAGTAGAGAGAACCTCCTCAGGGCCATGGACCTGGCCTGTGATGATGTGGGGGATTACTCAGGCTGGGTCCGGCATGCCAGAGCTTTCTTCCCCCGCTGCCTGGCGAGGGAAAACATAGCCTGCGATGTGGACGAGGTCCTGTGGCCTGACCCCACCCGACGACGTGATGCGCAGGCCCGTGCACAGTCCCCCGCACAGCCCCCCCCACAGGCCCCCGCACAGGCCCCCCCACAGGCCCCTGCACAGGCCCCCCCACAGACCCCATAGAACCTCTTTACTGTAAGAATTTGTGACATGTATCCCCATGTATGCTTTTGTTCTCTTTTGAAATTTGTTTTGGAAAAAGTATGTTTGTACAGGTTGTCAATAAATGAGGTTCCCCTAAAAATAATCTGTGACTTACTATTGATTACTATACAGATGTGATTACTATACAAATGATGGGGTACTGAGAACATCACACCCTGAACATTGTGTTTTCAATTTTTATTGAAGTGTGTGATAGATATCCAATAGTGTTTACATTTTTGCAAGCTGTGAGGACCATTTTGTTGTCAAAGTTTGGTTTTGGCCATAGGAGCAACAGTTTTGTGGTGAAAGTTTGGGTTTTGGAGTGAGAGTTTCGTTTTGTAAAGAGACTGCGAGTTTTTGTGGAGCTAGCTTGAGAAAAGTGTTTTGTGTTTAGAGTTTAGAGAAAATGGAGGGCAGTTTCCTGAAATGTGTCCTGACATTCGAGAAAAACTGTAATATGTTCCCCACAATATAAACAGGTTCAAAATATAATTATTTTTTATAGTTTCTGTTTCCACTGTATCCAGAATAATAATATATATATATATATATATATATATATATATATATATATATATATATATATATATATATATATATATATATATATATAAGAACTATTGATTAATTTGTTACATGACTTTTCCAGGGTTTGAGTTTGTTTTATTTAGTTTCACATCTACATGTAGCTCTATGTTTTTTACACTGATGACAACTTGTTTTTAGTTTTATTTCAGAAAGTTTCACTTTTACAGTTACAGTTGGAAATCTTTGTGAATTTAATATCCAGTTATATTACAAACCAAATTAAACTATATCAACTAAGTGAATTAATAAAAATAACCTGTTTAAAGGCTTTTTCAAACTAAAATCTTATCTTGTGAAATCTGTGACCTGTTAAACCTGAACAACTGAAAGAATCAGAATCAAGAATCATTATTTCTTGGCAGAAATGCTTTTAAACACTTGCTGTACATTCAGCTGACATAAAAATCTTGTTTTCAAATATGTAGAATAATTGTGAATTTATCAGTAGTAGTTTTAATATTTTAGGTAATTTTTTGCAGGCACCTTTTTTTTTTGTCCGTCAAATGTATTTAAAATAAACTAAAATTAAAGAGAGATGTTATTTAACTGTTGAACCTTGCCATAATTTTATTTATTTATTTATTTTTTTAAATTGAAAAAAAAATGTTTATGGTCTTGGTCTCGGCTTGTCTCAGTCTTGGTCTTGACTCGGTCTCGGCTCCCGAAAGTCTTGGTCTTGTCTTGGTCTCGGTACATGCTGGTCTCGGGCAAGTCTTGGTCTCGGATGGTGTGGTCTTGAACACAACACTAACCAGCAACACACAAAACGACAATAAATAGAGAAAAATACACAACATCACTTCAAAATACACAAAAATAACAGAGAAACAAACAAAACGACGTAAGAAACAAACAAAAACAAAGTACACAAAATGAATATAGATATTTTGATTCAAACATGAAATGAAAATACAATAGTGACCCTTGGTTCCAAACCATGCAGCAAATGATAAAAACAATAGAAATAAATCTAAATACTGTTATATTTCACTTATTTACAAAATTAGATTATATAAAATGTGTGTTATCACTCATTCATTCCATTATTATGATTTATAGATGTTTTTTTCACAGAATTCTGAGCAAAATGTTCCAATAGGACAAACGGGGTACATGGATTAAAAAGTTAGAGAACCTCTGATGTGGAGGTCAGTCCTTAGTCTGAATGACAGACACACAGTCATGTAACAACAAGAGGACACTGCCACCATGTGGTGAGGTTTAAGAGGTGCAGGGAGCACTGATGGTTTACTTTGTTTTTGCTCTTCGTTGCATGCTGTACATAATTATTGTTTTAGTTTTTGGGGATCATGAATACCTCGGACTCAGTTTTCTTAACAATGTGACCCATATTGTGTCATTGTAAAAAAGTTGTTGAGTTTTAGGTTGAAGCATATTTCTCTCAGCAATAAATGCTATTTTCTATGTTGAAGGGAACAGGGAGGAGAGACTGGAGGTGGTAAATATAAAGGGTGGAGAAGAGTTGATTATTGTAAAGTGAGAGTGAGATGTGTAGTTGTAGTTGTGTACATTGTGCTTATTGTGTTGTGTAATCAAACCAGTCTGGTGAATAGTGTGAAGCTTAGGTATAATAGTGGTTTTATCTACAGTCTAAGACATGCCAGTGCATCGTATACCAATGTATGTGTAAAGAACCACTGATGTAAACCCAAGCGCTGCCCCGGAACCAAAGATGCAGCCAGGCCAGCAGAGAGAGTGGGGGCCAAGGAGCCCCAGGTAGCTTCCTGTAAAACCTAAGTGAAGCTGCTCAACATCCCGCGCAAAACTCTGTGAAAATAGTTTATATCGTTTGTGCTGCTTTAGTTTTTAAGAAATTAAATAAATAATAATAAAGCAGCAAAGGTCTGTGTGTGTTTGTGGAGTGAAATTCTCCCCGACAGTATGAGTTTGACCTTAAACTTTATGAACAGCTTCCAAATAGTGTGTGTGTGTTCTTTTCTTCTTATATTATTCTGTGTGTTAAGATGCTAGCAGCTATAATGTAAACACACTACACTTTAAATTATTATTTATTATTATTTTCCCGCTCAGCTGTCGGGTCAGGCTTCATTTTTAATTTAGATTTTTTTTTATCTGTATTACATTAATAATATTTATTAATAAACACAAAAACACTTGTATATTGTTGTGATATCATTTCTAAAGTGATTTCTGATAGTAGTGTGACAGGATATTAACAGTGTTGTGTTTAGTTGTTCACATTCATGATAATGAATTCATGTTGGGTGTGGGATACATATGTATGTGTATATACGTATATATGCATATGTGTGTATCCATAAAATGAAGAGTCCGTCCTTAAGACTGCTCTACTGTAAAGTGCCTTGAGATACCATTGGTTATGATTTGGCGCTATACAAATAAAGATTGATTGATTGATTCACTGATGATTATTTACTGATTTTACTCATTCCTCACTTTCTGCTGGAGCTCAGAGAACAAATATGATTGGTTCTTCAGTCAGGTCTGTGCTCCACACATAGACCACCTGGTCTGGTCTACATACTGTAACAAACTGGGTTCTATGTTCTGGTTATGTTCCACTGTGTGTATTCAGTGGTGAACTGATGCTGAGATTTCCCATGATCATGAAGGCATCATGGTTACTGCAGCTTTCTCTGCTAATGTGTGTCTTTGTTTACATGTGTTCTGACTGTTGATTAATGATATTGTTTGAGTGGCTGATTATTTCATGAACAAATACTGTTATATTCTATAGTTTATGCTTTTATACTAACTACCTTTCCATTGTGGTGGAGGACTTGACAACACACCTAGGCTGCGTCCTAATAGTTCCTCCTATCTCCTTTCCTATTCACTGTCCCTTCACCACCGGAAGTGTTTAAGCCATGATAAAGAGCGTCCGAGTGTTCTTTAAGACAAGGAAAAGAGATTATTGCATCACCTAGAGGAAGTGTGTCTGATTGTCTAAACAAACGTGATGCCCTTTCCTAACTCCTTTCCTTAACACTGTGACGTTATCCATGGGGTTAAGGAAAAGTGAATAAGAAAGGAGATAGGAGGGACTATTTAGACACAGCCCAACACACCCTAACCCTACACCGCACACACCAATACTATAGTCATTTTGTGTGTTTTTCAGTCTTCTGTTGTTGTCTTGCTTGTAGTGAGGCATTTTGTGCATTTCTATAGTCCTTTTGTGTATTTTTCCTGTACAATATGTTTTTTGGATTCATATTGTGTATTTGTGTCATTTTGCTTTTTTTTGGGAGTATTTTTTGTGTATTTCTGTTGTTGTTTTGCTTGTTTATTAGTACTGTAGGTTTGCTGAGTCTTTTAGTGTTTTTCTTGTCTTTTTTTGGACTTTTGTTGTAATTTTCTGTATTTTTGTATCTTTTTCGGAGTCATTTTGTGTATTACTGTTGTTGTTTTGTTCATTTTTGTAGTTTGTGTTTTTGGAGTGTTTTTCTCTTGTCTTTTACTATATTTTCCTGCAATGGTGTAAGTCACTGTATTTTTTTTAATGTGTTAATTTGGTTTTTGTTTTGTGTATTTTTCTGTCATTTTGTACATTTACTTAAAATGCAGCATAAAATTAGACAGAGGACCGTATGTGGCCCCCTGGCCGCCAGTTGCCTATGTCTGGTATAAGGTGTTAAAATACATAGAGTGCCCTCTAGTGGTGAAAGTTGGCATTAGTTTGAGGCCTAGGGTGTTACAATCATTAGTTTTTAGAGCAAAAATCCCTTAGTAATTAGATTTAATATAAAAGGTATAGTTTAGTAATCAAAGAGAGTGCCATCTAGTGGTTAAATTTAGCATGAGTTTGAGTCTTGGAGTGTTAAAACTAAGGATGTCCTGATACAACTTTTTCATTCGTTGTGTGAAATAAATGTGAGCATAAATAATGTCACTATTCATTCGTCCCAACTTGTGAATTGCAGGAATATTTTAATTATATTTCACGTGTTCACAGACAAAGCTGGTCCCATTAGACAATAATAAATTAATTACATACAATAATAATAGTGACCCACATGCACTAATATAACCCATAAAATATCAGCTCATGAACTCAATGAGTCAGCAGCTATTGTTGCCTTTTTAAATGTGTCTAATGTTGATGTATTCACATTTATTTGTGTTTGTAAAGAACCTGTTTACACTAAGTTGTGACATTTTTAATTTTTTTTAATTTATTTATACTTTTTATTTATCGTGATTTTTATCGTTATCATGATAAATACCAGAAATATTTATTTTTTTTTGGTCAATATCGCCCATCCCTATTACTCAGAACAAAAGTCAGCAACAGTAGGGATGAGAAAAACTGACCCATTTATTATTAACCAGTTGGTTGTATAAATTTTAGCCTTTAGCATAATATCTACAGTATTCTACAATTGAATAAATATATATATATATATATATATATATATATATATATATATATATATATATATATATATATATATATAATAAAAAAAATTGGAAAATTGAATCCGATATCCAATGTTTGTTTTCAAGCTGATATCAGACCGACATCGGATCGGGACACCCCTAGTAACAATACATATCTAAATATCACACAAACAGAACAAGATTTTTCCATTCATCTTTTTAATTTAAAACAAAAAAACACTGATTATGTTTTTTTCTTTTATTTCTTTTTTTGGTTTTAAATTGGTAAAACAAAACAACTTTACTGTTTATTTGTTGTTTTGATTTGGTTTTGAACCTGAATCTCCAAAGAATGAACGACGCACACAGATTGAGTAGATGACTCCGCCCCCTCCTGCTCCTGCTCACCTGTCTCAGGTGAAATTGATCAGTTTGATTAGGTTCCTTATTTAAGCTGTTGCTGCTCTACTCACGCTGTAATCTGAGCTCCAGTGTCCTCTACACGTCACATCTTCTCAGCTTTATGACACGGTACGTGAACGTTTAACAGACCAGGAAGTCAAACAGATTTACACATAAACTACCTAAATAATCTCAAATAAATAGTTTTAACTGAAACAAATGAAACTAAAATAACTAAATGAATATAAGTATTTAAAAATTAATAAAAGGAACTTTAGTTCATAAACCACAGCTTGGACTGTTGAGTGTTGTTGCTAATTATTACAAAGTTAAGTTGTGTCACTGTTGTCAACTTTAGTGTTTTTACTGAGTTATGGTTTGTCTTTAATAGATTAGCAAAAGAATGAAACTATCATAATCAATAAGTCGTGGTTTCATCGTCACAGCATTCCTTAGAATTGTTGCAGAGTCATGCTTGGTAATTTCAACCAGACATGACTTAATATGCTGAGATGTGGTTCAAACACCACAAACCACACAAAAGTTTTTGGTCTGTCACGTTCTGATGCCTAATTTATTTCTGTCAGACTTAAACGCTTGTTTTTTTTTTTTTGCTCTCTCCCTGTTTAATGCCTGTTCAAGGGTGACCGTGGCTCAGGTGATAGAGGGGTCGTCTTCTGATGGAGAGGTTGGGGGTTTTGATCCCAGTCTATGCACTTAACCTGGTCATGATTCAACTAAATAACATGAAGTAAACAAACGTGACTCAGATCAAAGAATCCTCAAGGATGGAAGATAAAAGTAAGCGTGTACGTTAAAGATCGTTAGTGTTAAACCATTGGTAATCCTTTAAATCATTCACTGTAAATGGATGCTGTATGTGTTTATTATATATTAGATTTCATGCTGCAGTGATTATTTCATGCAGGTGCATCAAACAGTTAAATGGAGGCATGTGCTGTAGGTAAATAAAAGTAACTCACAACAACCTTACATCAATAACCAGTAAATGTGGAAACGTTAATTTGATAAATAAAATATTGAACTTGGACTATTAACCGGAACACGAGATAACTTGGTTTAACTTAACCTAATTTAAATGATCCTATTTCTGTAGCTCTGATGAGATGTTGTTCGAATGTAACATTCTATTAACGTGTTTGTTCAGGCAGAGTTTATTGCCTGAACAAACATGGGGGGTTGGCGGTGCACCTAATAAGTGGTCCCTGGAAACGTTTCACCATTAAAAAAAAAAAAAAAAAACCTTCCTTGCCCCACGGTGATTCTGTCCATTTCCATGTTTAACCGTTTTCATTGGTCGATTCAGTGATTCCGTCCATGATTCAGTTCACGCAGATTTTATAGGGCCTTAATGATATCATGTGCATCTTTAGATTGATTGTCAGACTCGTGGTCAGTGGAATTAGGGTTTGGGTTCTGTTATATGAGAATATTACATATATTCTGACCAACTCAAAGAATAATTAAACCCCAAAACCACTTTTTCTAGGCTTTACATCGATCTGATCGGCTATATCCGATCGCCCGATATTTAGCATTTCATGCAATTAATGTGATCGGTTGTAATGTCTTAATTTGCCGATCCGATCAACGATGTCATTGTCGTGATGAAACTTTCTGTAGATGCTCCCATTGCAGTGTTTTATCGTTTCGTTTACACTGCAGAAAGTTTTGCTTTATGTGACACGGCTTTATTTCACTCGCATTTGTGCTCAAAGGTGAAAACTTGCGCGCAAACAGCAAAAATGTCGATCAGTTTAAGCGGCTGAGCACAGGACTTGTTCCCCTGGTTACTGGCTCTGAAAGGGGGACAGCGTTTACTGTCAGCGCCTGTACGTGTGTTTGTATGTGTGTTTGTTTTGTTTATTCAGCCCAAGCCTGTTAAAAGTGAGAGTCCTAAAGCAGAGTGAGCTGTTACATAGAAATATAAATAATACACATAAACATAAAGAATACACTACTGACTATCTTTGTGACAAAAAAGTAAGCTTTTGAAACCACTAAGGAATGAGTGCACCTTCAACATTGTCTCAAGACAAAAAGCAATATTATGAAGTTATTACGCATGATGACACACTATCCATTAGCAAGGCATTGCCAAAGTTCAAGTATCAAACATGTTCCAAAATATCAATAATGACCTCAGCTGCAGGAGTAGGGTCTGCTAATACAAGATTGACATGTAACACTTTATTTTGTCTTGCACTTTTAGCATGCACTGCAACTTGACATGTATTTTCCAAAAGGTTTACAAAGGGTGTGGATTTGTTTTGCCATATTATAAAATCCTGTGTTGACTTATCAATCTGAATACTGGCCTCTGCCTGTGCTTTCCTGTAGAATGCAAATATAAGGGGAAAAAAGTTTGTTACTTCACTCAAAAGTGCATGCAAAAATAATTATTTACTCAAATACGTAGCTTTAACATTCATTTAATTACATTAAGTTTTGAAAGCTTTTGTTTTAGCGCCTTTCACTTTGGGCACAAAATGAACAAACCAAAATCACATTTCTTAGCTCACAACAATTACAACAATTCAGTTTTTAACAAGTAGATCACTTTCTTGCATATTGGTCATTCCATTAGTGTTATTGTATATAATGTATTTATTTCCTCATTAATAATTATTAATTATTTTAAAAATAAATAAATAAAAAGCACATTAAAAGCAAAAATAACTAAATTAGCATTTTTACTGTTTAATATAAACCACTGCTGCTGAATATAGTTTAGTTTATATCTAATGAATTACATAAAGATATGGTTGATAAATATCTCTGATTACTATAATTAAACCAGATCAAGCTGATTTAATCATTCAGGATATTTAGGTATAATAATCACAATAGCTACTGTCACGACAAATTTGCAGTTGAACTCATTTGGAGACCTGATTTATTGCTCTGGTTGAATGATGGAGTCCAGTCGAAGCATTGATGATTTTATTATAAAAGATTTATTATAAAATTAAATAAAAAAAAAGGAGTAAAAAAGAAGTTTCCATCCTGTGGAATGAAAGGCAAAAGGCTCCTGATAGAGCAAAAAGGCAAGACCCACTCTAACTGTTTCACAGCTTAAGCTTTTATACAGATAACAGAAAAAGTTCCACCCTGAGGTAAGGAGAAGGAGGGAGTCAGATGCCCAACAGTGGAAACGTTTGAGGATGATGAAGACGTGTATATTATGAGGAAGGTTGGGCGCCACTCTTATCTATCCTTGATAGTGTGTGTGCGTGTATATCTGCATGTGAGTTTGGCCTTCAGCAGAGACTGTGTTGCACTGAGTACAATACGATCTGTACTGTTTAATCTAACATGACTCAGCTGTTCAAAAGTGCAAAGAGTATTGCAGTCATCATGTATTAAAACATGACAAATAGTACACATGAACATACATTTGATGATATGATGATGAATATGAAAATTGCCATTACACTACATTACTGTCTTATAGGACCAGCTTTGTCTGTGAACACGTGAAATATAAATAAATATATTGCGTTTCACAAGCTGGTGACAGCGGAGATGTGGTGAGACTTGCACTTTCACATGACAGTCTCCTGTGGTAGGTTAGCAGTGGCACTATCCGCTCGCCATACACACAAACACTGTTGGTGTGACACAGAAACATTAAACACACTTACGTGTGGCTAAGGGTACGTAACGTATCAATATACCGACTTTATATCCGTAAGTAGCGCCCCTCATTGGCCAGTTTAAGTCACTTTCTTCTGTTTGCTATTAAGACGTAGATTCTTGTCGTACATTACAGAAGTGCAGTACGGCTACATACAGGCAGAGACTTCGTATTAAAATACAGCCACTAAGCGAGTCTGTGGACAAAAAAAAATGAAAATCCACTTTTGGCCCATTTTTGACCAAAAATATTCAGTAGCTGGAATTTTGGTGCATCACTACTCACATTAGCTAATTAACATGTATCATGCAAATTTCAGCACATATTTAAACATTAGAATTCTATTTTTAACAGGACTAGTTCAACAGTTTAAACTTCCGGTTGTAACCAAAACACTTACCTTTTTTTTCCATATTTTTGTTCTCGCTGGAATCTCTGTCATATCAGAACTAGGAAGAAGATATTTCCTTTTCAATCTGTGCATTATTTTTCCCAGAGTTGAGACCGTATACTTGGTCTAGTCACAGTGGTGGTCCGAGAACCAACGATACTAGCCAATCACAGCACCCGAAACAATAGCAAATTGGATGAACCAGTTGATGATTTTTAGAAATGAAAATATTTTTTGTATCAATTGAATAAATTCTACATATGTCATTCACCATAACTGAGGGCTGATTTTTATTTGGTCAGTTGAGTTAAGTTTTGTTAGTGTGACATCCAGAGACCACTGTTTTTAGCTTGGTATAGGATAGATGGTGTGACCATATTAGCATGACACGTGCTAACAGTATCACTGAGGAGGTGGCAGAGGTATACCATATATTATATCTTAAACATTTCATATTAGGTGTCAACCTGTTTGTTTTTTCCCCAAAGCTTTCACAAAGTTCTCCATCCCTCCTGTCAGTGAAGGTGTCAGAGTTTTTGATGAGACAGGAACTGAAATCGACGCAGACGTCTTTGAAGAAGTTGTACAGCAACCCAATGCTGGCGTATTTACCATCAGATTTGACAACGGTACACTTGCTCTTTTCTGATTCCCATTTCTTTCAGTGTAGTACATGAAATATACTGCACTTTTATTTCTCACCTGAACAACGTTGAGGATCCCAGGGGACAGCCTCCTCCATTTGTTCACCAGGAACAACTTCATCTGCAAGTGAATTGCTTACTGTTGTGAGCAATTCACTGTTTGAAAGCTCTGCTTCTGATGACACAATCATCTTTCAACCTGCAGCTCTAATGATACAGTCAACATCGATGAAAAAAGTAAGTTACAGCTTCCTTTAGGGGGTCGCCCTTTTTTTGATTTTTCATATTATTAGGTGTGTTTACTGTCAATTGTCCAAGATTACTATATTCTAAATGACTTTGTCCCTTTACAGATAGTTGAAGCTGCAATGACCAAGAAACCTGGTAGAGACCGTATTGTCAAGGAATACAACCGGACCGAAGGTCTGACTGACTCATCACGCCGACAGATGGTTAACATCTTCACTGCAGACATGTTTCTTCAGTGATTGTGACATATGACCCGTCAAACAATTGATGACATGCTTGTGGGGAAAACATCCATATTTAATTCTATTTTTAATGTTTTTGCTTTGTGAGCAATATAATTATTCCTTTTCACTCACCTCGTGTCAGAACATCCCCACCAAGGCATGTGAGAGAGACTTATGCTCGAGGCATAGTTTCCATGTTCCCTTCCTTGATGGATCCATATTCCAAAAATGGATATGTAAGTTTTAGTTTTTTCACACCTGCCTTCTTGCTTCTCTCGACGAGGACAGTCACACTCTCTGTTTCTCCCTCCCTTCCGTTCTTATCTCTCTCCCTGCTGCTGCTTTGTCTGGTCTTGTGAGCCAAACAAGAGCCTCTCTCTGGAACTCATCCAAAACCGGAACAATGGAATTAATTAGTTGGTCTCTCAGTGCTATCGATCAAATTTTTTTCGACGAAAAGAACCGGGGGTGGTGAACCCGTATGTCCAAGCGGAACGTTTGAAAAGCTGCCAGTGATTTCTGAAGGATGTAGCAGGGCTCTGAACACTCAGACTCATGTGTTGATCGATATCAAAAGCAAGCAAGAGCTGCTTTTGGATCGTCTACGCGTTATGGATAACAACTGGGAGAAGTTGGAGGCCTGGCTTGGAAGTGGAAACTAGGTCACTCATTGGATTACAGCAGAGAGACCCAGGACAGAAGACTATTGGAAATTAACATAGCCTGTATCAAATCACATTGCTTTTCTCCCTTTCAGCTCCCCAGCCAGCCAAGGCTAAAGCCAAGGTTGTCTCAACTCTTATCACCAGAAAGTTTCTGCAGACGGCGGCTCTTACCCCCACTCCCTCCCCCCGCTCCTTCCCTACATTCCCACCTGGAACTGTTGATGCTGAACTTTTCCACATGTCATCTGGTTGTCCTTAACACAGCTACAGGTCTTCAACTTCAAATGCCTCGTTGGCCATCTTTCCCCACCTCCCATCCACAGCTGAATGGAGGCGTGGTTGCAGCACGCCCATGTCCCCAAACGGCTGGAATCCTGCTGTTCTTCCCACCCGACCCCCTCCCCCAGCCAACCTCCCACCCAACCCTTCCCACATGCCTTGTCTCGAGTTGTTTGACTGTGTCGTGCTTACATTTATGTTTGCGGAGGCGTTTTTTTTTCCTGGTTTCACACTGTTTTCTCTGTTTAGGGAAATCAGTTTCAAACTGGCAGTTTTTCCCCTCACCCCTCCTCTCCTCCTGTTGTTGATCCCTTTTTCACCTAAATATGTGGGCGCCGCAAATGGCTGCTCCGGTGTGTTGATGTGTCTTCTTTCACTGCAACTACCAAGTCAAATTCCTCGTATTGTTCTAAACTGTACCTGGTCAATAAAAGATTCTGATTCTATAAAAATAGTGCATTGCTATTATTCAAGTAGTTCATTGTCAAAAGTGTCACACAAGTTATGCCGTTTTGCATTCCTCCAACTTCATTATTTAAGTCAGCTACTGCTGTTTTCATTACTGATCATATTATTGTTTTAAAGGAACATTTCTATGATGGCAAAAGCAGCAGTGGGTACTTAGCATGGAGACTTAAGACCATCCAGAGGAAGAGTGCGTCAGGGAACCGAGGGTCACCACGTCGGCTGAAGGGTGGAGGGCCAACAGCTAGAAGAGAGGTTTCATCTAGTCCTGAGATCACCCTGAATGAGGAGCAATGCAGGAAGGCCATGTCCTTCACGAAGTATTCTTCTGATGAGGCTGATATCAAGCAAAAGATGAAGATGACGTTTGAATATCATCGCAATATGGTCTTTGACGAAGACAAATCCTCAGAAGTGCTAACTGAGTTTCCACGTTTCAAAGACATCAAAGACCTGGTAATTAAGTCACAGAACTATTTGCATTAGGGCTGTACAAAGGTAAATTATTGTTGAACAGAAACACTTAAGGACTGAAACAGCCAATCACGCGTCTTTTTTTTTTTTATCCGGTGTGAGCGCAGCATTACACCTCTGATTGGTTCACTCTGCTTCCTGTTTTCCCACCCTTGAAAAAAGACTCGGTGCCCAGAGAACCAGACTCAGCCGCTGTACCAGCGGACTGAGTCTGGAACCCCAGGCTAACTGGTTACATGATTTTCCCTAATTCATAATGGGCAAAAATGTAGCACTTAAAACCTAGAAAGTTGAAATTGTAGTATGTTTTCCCCTTTGCAAAGATGACATTTGTGGTGGTTTGACCCTCTTTAGTCCTTTTTGTTGCCCATATAGGGTGTGTTAATGTCTGGTTGAGAGAACGAATTAAACATCATAACTTGCATGAATTCACTACAATATGACTATTCTGGGATTTACTTACACCATTGATTAATTAAATCAATGATTTGCACCTCTGCCAGAAACTGTTTCTTCCTGAACCTACTTCAAAGTGTCTACTCTTTCAATCCAATGAGTTAACAGATTATAACCATTTTGATGACGTGGGTTCAAACTTTACAGTCAGTGTTTTTGTATTTCTTAATTAAAAACAACACAAATGAAAATAAAGACAGATATACTGACAGTAACAGACAGATAACATTTAACAGTTTTATATTGCTTGAAACCAGGATTCTGCAGATCTTGGTTGTCTGTATTTACATGCACCCAGAGTTCTGCTTCTTTTCTTCATGGTGTAGACAAAACAGCAGAATTGGAACTGTTGCCCCCTTGCATTTACAGATGTTTTTGGGTCAGAGATTGTATTGTACAGATGTATAAAAATATGTAATTCAAGAATAAAGAATGAATCAAACCATCAAAATAAACAAACAACCCAAATAAGCAGCAAAACAGCCAATGTGCAGGTATGTTAATGGGAAATGAAAGGATTCTAGAAAATTCAGTGGTTTTTGTCTCCCTCTAGTGGAGGCAGGCGCGACTTCACCACATGGACAAATCACCTGAAGTGCGCATGAGCAGAGAGTATTAATTACATCTAGGTGCGTCTGACGTGACGCAGAAGCTAAATGAAATCTAGCAGTACAAATAAAAGATGTGTAAACCTCAATATAACACAAAGGAATACAGTTTACAAAGCTGAATAAAGTTAGCTACACATTTCACAGTCTACCACAGCTTATAACACAGTCACGTGACCTATTAAGACCTAAAATACACCCAGAAAATATTCTAACATATACATAAGATACAGGAAAACAAAGCAAGTTGGAGTAAACAATGTCCAAACAAGTCAGATGATATTATTGGAGTCTTAAGCAAAGGTAAGGTCAGAACATTGTTGGTACTTTGTACAGTGAATGGAACAAAAGGAAGGATTGACTTTGTGGATGTTCCTCACTGAGGATGTTCTGAGTTGTCATTTTCTCCATGTTTCTGTGTTTCCAACACAAACAACAGATGTGCTGCCGTGTCATGAGATATATGTTCTTGGGAGAGTATGGAGGCTATATTAAATAATTGTTTATGTTTCTTTAATGGTGTTTATGATGTTGATTTTGTAAGATTAACACGACAGCAGAAACATATGGAATTGTCATTGTTGGTCTCGGTTTGCAACGTGCCTACCCAACCCTAGTGGTCACGGCACATCACTAGAAAAGCGCTATATATATATATATATATATAAAAAAATTCTTCCTCACCCTCCGCGGGCGGTCTCTCTCTTCCTCCAAGCTCAGGTCCTGGGATCTTGAGGGTTCTTCAGTATCTTTGCTGTTCCTAAAACTGCACTTTTCTGGACTGAGATGTCTGGTGTGTTTCCTGGGATCTGCTGGAGCTACTCCTCCAGTTTGGGGGTCACTGCCGCGAGTGCCCCAATGACCATGGGCACCACTGATGCCTTCACCCTCCAGGTTTTCTCCAACTCTTCTCTGAGCCCCTGGTATTTCTCTAGTTTCTCATGTTCCTTTTTCCTGATGTTGCAGTCACTAGGTGTTGCTATGACGACCACAACGGCTTTCCTCTGCTCTTTGTCCACCACCACAATGTCTGGTTGGTTCTCCATTACCATTCTGTCCGTCTGTATCTGGAAGTCCCACAGGATCTTAGCTCGGTCATTCTCTACCACCTTTGGAGGTGTTTCCCACTTTGACCTTGGGGTTTCCAGCCTAAACTCTGCACAGATGTTCCTGTACACTATACCAGCCACTTTGTTATGGAGCTCCATGTAAGCTTTCCCTGCCAGCATCTTACACCCTGCAGTTATGTGCTGGATTGTCTCATTGGCCTCTTTGCACAGTCTACACCTGGGGTAGACTGCAAAAATAATACAAAATGATCTAAGAAATGATCTCTCATTTTTGTGGCATTTAGCAAAATGAAATCATTTTGCTAATTTTAACTGACCTGAAACAGGAGAGGTTCAGTCTGATTTAACTTCCTTTTTCAGCTGCTGGTGCCTTTCGTCATCTTTCTTCAGGCGCGAGACCAGGGGGACTAAATGTATTAATAATAAAAAAAATACACATAATTAATTAATAAATAGATATATGAATAAAAGTGTCTGAAATGACTAAATGAAGAAAAAGAAGAGGAGAAATAAATGATTGCGAGACAGTGTGAACCTAATGTTTGTGCTGATTATTGTTAACTGACTGCAGAGTGTCAGTGGTTCAATGAGGACGTGAACCAGTTTCCACTGAGGATCCATTTACACTAACTGCTCTGATCATAACCAACTCCCCTTTGATTATTAGAGCTTTTCATTTTTATCCAATTTCCTTTGCAGTGTGTTTCTGTTTGACCGTTTGTGTAGTACTTTGCACCTTCTACATTTCTTAGTTGAGTTTCTAGGTGTAATTTTTAGTTGTTTTTTTTTCTACAAAGTATTGTCATTGTTTCCACGAATTTGGTTTATTGCTCCATTTGGTAAATTAATAACTACGTTGTTTGGTTTTTACACCATTCTAACTGGTCATGTTACTCCTACTTGACTCTGAGACCAAATGAGTCATTACAAGGCTAACATTTAATTGTTTGGTTCCCTGTATGTTGCACAGTTTGGTAGTTTGTTAAAATGAAGGTGTAAAAAGTCAAACAGGAGTATTATCTCCAAGTCCTTTTTAGAGACGGGTACATTCATTGTACCGTACAATGCAAAATTGTGTTGAAATGAATGACCAAAGGAAACCCGACACATGATCATTTTAATTAACACACCCAGTTCAAACAAGAAAAAACATTATATCACACATCTGATCTCAACTGTCTGCATGTTTCAAACTGTAGGCTCAGTGTAAACTAATAATAAACTAGAATATTAGCATTTCCTGAAGTTCAAGTGAGGATGCAGAGCTGAAACACACCCTATTTGGCTACTACACAAAAAAAAGAACACCATCCACCAATCAGGAGCCAGCAAATGGAATGTCAGTGTGAATTTTACTGTGACATCATCACACGCTCTGCTGATGACATCAGGAGCTGATCACACATCAAAGGACTCAGCAGCAGATTGAGTGTTCTTTAATTAGGGAAGCCTTCTGAGAGAGACACTATAACCTACAAACTCCTTGGACTCAGTGAATTTACGTTATCTCTGACAACAGTTATATTTTTGATCTAATGATGGAAGTGCATCCGTTCAATGTAAAGAGTCTGGAACAAACATGCTTTGAAGTCCTTAGGGATAATATCTGCCCAGAAAACTGCATTGGGCTGTGGCAGTTTACTAAAGTCTGGAATATTCCCATTTTAATTCAACTGAAGTATGAGGCCTTTTACTTTATCTGTGAGAATTTTGAGGAGGTTTCACTCTGTGAAGAGTTTTTGAAGCTTACGAAGGAGGAGCTGGCTGATATTCTGGGTCAGGATGACCTTACTGTGACCCAGGAGAGCACAGTTTATCAAAGTGTTTTAAGGTGGATAAACCACATGCCTGAGGAACGACAGGGAGCCATTTCTACTCTGTTACCAAAGGTACGACTGGGGCTGATGGACAAAAGTTACATCAAAGACAATGTGCTTAACAATGATGTGGTAAAAACAAACCCTGAGTCCCACCTATTGGTCACTGATACCCTTAAAGTCATGTCTCAACCTTCGTTACTCTGCTCTGAGTCTGGGATCAACAACACCTTGTTTTGCCATCGTTTGCCAAATGCCGTTTTACTAATGTTTAGATTAAATTCTAATACCATAGAGGCCTTTGACTACAGCACTAACAGCTGGATCACAGTTCACAATCATCTCATTCAGGAGGATATAATGACTCACTTATGCTTCTACAACACTGTCTTCCTTGGTAGATGCTTCTACATTGTGGGTGGTGGTTTAAGTTGGACCGACCCCTCGAACAGAGTGTGGAGGTTTAACCTAGTCACACACACTTGGCAGGAGATGTCACCAATGCAGGAGTCACGGAACTCTTTGAGTGTTACCGTGCTAAAGAGATGCATCTACACTATGGGAGGCTTCAGGAATCTTACCTCACTAAGAACTGCTGAACGCTACCAGCCCAACATCAACCAGTGGATGTTCATTGCATCAATGAATGAAAGGAGGAGCTACGCCAGCTGCACCACACTGAACAACAAGATTTACATATGTGGAGGACAGAGTTATAGAATACTGAATACTGCTGAGTATTACAACCCAGACACCAACCAGTGGACACTGATCACTCCCATGGGAACACCTCGGAGTGGACTTGGAGTTGTTGCATATATGGGCCACATTTGTGCAGTTGGAGGAAGCTATGGATTCAGACCTCTGAGGTCTGCTGAGGCTTACGACCCAGAGACCAACACCTGGTACGATGTCCCTGAAATGGTCCACACACACAGTTACTTTGGCATTGCAGTGATGAACAGACGGATCTATGTTGTCTCTTGTAGGACAGAAAACAAATTTGTTGAGTGCTATGACGAGACTACAAATACTTGGTCTGTGGTATTTTCTAGCACGGACCACAGCGAGTATGATTGGGTGAAATGCTGTGTGATTTCTAGACTTCCCAACATGGCTACGTACTATTCCCCTCGTGAACCCATCATACCCAGGACACAGGTCTAAAAAAAGTCTAAACTAGATACGGAGATGGAGTAAATGTTATTTTCCATGATCCTAACTGGGAGTGTAACCTGCTCTGACCAGTGCTGTGTGTATCAATAAAAGTGTTTAAAGACATTGAGAAGGGTCCAGCTGCAGTCCTCCATGCCCAGCTCCTCCATGCCCCCGGCCCGGAAGCTACCCCTCCATATATGGGCTCCTGCACAGCAGCTTTTCTCCTGAAGGTGGCAGTAATGCAAAATTTTGAGTGCCAACTGCCGTCAACAACCAAAGAAGAAGAAGAAGCTACTCTTCTTCTTCTATTGTTAGACGAAACAATAGTGGTACACGTGTTTCTCGGAACAGCCTTGCGCAGAACATGGTAAGTAAAAAGTTTTGTTTATGTTAAATTATCGATAAAATTATTAATCCTCAACGTTCACAGTGTTCAGACGAGAGGGTCCAGCTGCAGACTGTTACTATTAGTTTCTTCAGATGATCTGTTGATGTAAAATACAATCACAACTTTAGCACAAAGCATTTTTTTTTAAATGAGGCCGAGCTAACGTGGGCTATTTTTCTTTTAATAGGTACAATTGTAAAGCTTTCTATTATGTCATACCATTGAACTTAGTTGCATGGCTTAATTTTGATACCAGTAGATTGTAATAACAGGGTTAGGGTTGTTCATGGTCGTTCTCTAGGGTTTCGGGTGAAACCAGTTTTCAGACTGAAAAAGAGGGGAAGCCAGCTCTGAGGTTTGTCATTTACATGTATATATTTTGTACATCTCTGTAAATATCTACATCTATGTGCGTTTGTATTAGATACATCTGTTTTTGTGAGAAATATATTGTGTTCAAGAAATTGTTCAGTTGCTCTGAATTAAATGAGAAAGAATAGGAACATTTTAAATTGATCATGGATCTGAATCATTGACCAAGACATTATTTGGAACAGGAACAACAAGAACAAGACTCTCTTCAACATCATGCTGAGGAAGCGGTTACTGAGGAGGTAGAATCAGAACTCTGTTAAGCCCTGCAGGGTGCTAAGATGAATTGAAGTGTGTATCTTTGTTGTATTAAAGGCTTATTCCCTTTGTTAACATAGATGACTTCACAGCAAAGGATTGTGGCAGACGGCAGAAAAGCTGCACAGTGGGTTGTGGAAAATAAACACCTGTTTGCAGCACAGGTGGAGGTACCAGCGGCCCTGCAGGATGAGGAGGAGGAGCTGGCATATGCTCTCCAGCAGTGTGGCCGGCTTATAAATGACTCTACTGATAAGGAAATGGACGACGATGAAAAAGAGTTGATTTTGGAGCCATTCAAATTTCTTTTTTATAACATGGAGGACATGGAGAAATTTCTTGAAGAAATTGTGGACAAGAGTCAAAACCTGGTATTTTGTGAAAGAATAGATGGTTGACAATAAAAGCTTCTATTAAAAAAGTGAGGGTTTTTTTCCCCTTCTTTTCTCCACTGTAACTGATGCTTGTTTATGCGGAATTGTTTTCCTCTTAATTTTATATTTGGTTGTGAGCACTATGATTCTTTTAGTTGGCTTTTTATTCTCCATGTTACTTGCTTATAACTTCAACAATACTGATGTGATACTTTGGAACAAAATTGTCCTCAAGAATCTTTGTAACATTTACTGTTAGTGCTCACCAAGGTAAGTTTTAGTGGCTCAAATGTATTTGCATCTGGCATTGGGCTTCTTCTGTTTTTGACGATAAATCATAAATGATAAAATATTGCACATTCCTAGTTTCAATAAGCATTTTCATTTGCGGTGGCGATGTGTTCATGTTTTATAGTTTTGTAGTGTGGAACACTTTTATACTTGCCATATCCCGGAGTTCAATTCTTCCCGGATACTCTCCCTGGTCATATCCGAAGTCCGAACACCACTAGTATTTTGATTCCGAATACTGCACCGATACTCTCCCCGACCATATTTGAAGTCCTACAAATTATTTCAGCAGTCTGCATATTTCAGTATACAAGGACAGTTAAATGGCGTCCACATACGTTGACCCAACATTTTCAGTTGTCTAGACCACAAAATTACATTTTGCTCTACAAGGGCCTGGTGTCCACTTGGGAGGACATTATACTGCTGCTTAGTGGTGAAAGAAGAGTATAACACATTACAGGTTAGCTTCAAGATGGCTGACAACACACCCGGATGTTCAGTCGGCCACTCCCGATCCAAAAGTCGACCAGGTAAGAAATGAAATCAAATTTCATGGCTGATTCCTGTTCAGATATGTATATAAGTGTTCAATATTCGTTAGTGAAGTTAAATTTTACAAAAGTTAGTAACTGTAACGAATTACCATGCGGTTAAACATGAGGTACACGTTTGTGGACAGAACTACTTAGTTCTGATAGTTTGTTGAACATGTCCCCAAATGTGGACAAAGGAAGTGAGTTTTTAAATTGTGATTTTGGATGATTTTGGCAGAAAAAAAGGTTACTACAGTACAAGCAGATATGGCATATTTTCTAAATAAATTTACATAGATTTTTACAAGAATTTTCTCATGACGGTTGTTTTTTCCAGAGCGTTATTCTGCATCACAAGTACTGGAGTTGCTGGGGTTAATTGGTGGAGACAAGTCAGAGGTGGAAGATTTGTCAGACACCGATGATCCCGTGAGGGATGCTGATTATCAGCCGCCACGACAGGAGCCAAGCAGCAGTGAGGAGGACAGTAGTAGGTGTGAGGACCCCATTCCACAGCCCTCTCAGCCTATCAGAGGACGTAAACGTATCACTGATGAATATCAAGGATATTGTTCGGATCGTGACAATGACCGATCACGCACTCCCAGGCGTCGCTCTCAGGAACAGCAGGATGTCTCAAGCAATGTCCCAGAAGAGACAACACCAGGACTAAGCCATCAAGAACAGTCCAAGAAAGGGCGTGGGGTGAGATGGAGGGCTTCTCCACTGACACCAAATCAAACCCAGTTTGAGCATGAGGAGGACACTGTGGATGACAGAGAGGGCTGGACCCCACTGGACTACGTAGAACAGTATATTGATAAAGATTTGATGAAAATGATTGTTGATTGCTCTAATGCTATATCACTGGCCAGAAGTGGGGATGCACTCAACACATCAACTGATGAAATATATCATTTTTTTGGTGCTTCTATTTTGATGTCTTGTGTCCCATATCCTGCAGTCAAGATCTACTGGTCCAGAGCTTTGAGATTTCCTGCCATCACTGAAAAGTTCACACGTGACAGATTCTTCAGACTGAGGAAATCACTCAAAGTGGTCATTGATGATGATGTTCCAGAAGATCTGAAAGAGTGTGATAAATTCTGGAAGGTGAGGCCTTTTCTTAACCACATTCTGAAAGGTTGCAAGTCTCAGGCTCGACCAGAATGCGTTTCTATTGATGAGCAGATGATTCCATTCACAGGAGCTTGTCCGTGGCGACAATATCTGCCAATGGAGATATAGAGAGCCCGAAGACACCTGCCAGAGATGGGACAAGAAACTGAAACGATACGTGACCATCTCACGACCAAATATTATCCGTGAATACAACTCCAAGATGGGTGGAGTTGACCTTGTCGATAGAATGATGAGTTACTATCGCATGAATGGCCGTACAAAGAAATGGACACTACGGATGCTAATGCACTTTACCGATCTGGCTTTAGCCAATAGCTGGTTACTGTACCGTAAAAACATCAGTGTATTTGGCACTTCAAAGAAGAATGTCATGCAGTTCCTTGAGTTTCGTATGGAAGTGGCCATGACCTTCTTGGGTCAGCATGACAATGACAACTCTGACTTTTCAGAGCAGGAAGATGACCCAGATGTTTTGGTCCAAGGGAAAAGGCATCCAGTGATGGCAGTGCCCCATGTCTCAGTCCGCAGGAGGGCTAATGCACATCTTCCAGTGGTGGTAAAGTTGAAAAATGCAGCGCGCTGCAGAGCAGAAGGCTGCTCGGGGAAAACTCGAGTGCAGCGTGTTACATGCAAGGTGTACCTCTGCTTACAGGCAGATCGCAACTGTTACAAAACCGTTCACACAAAGGTGTAAAAGTGTTCAAATGGGAAAGTTTGAAGTAGCAGTTTTGGAGTGCAAGTAAAGTGTTTCATGTTTCATGCCATGTTAAAAAAAAATGGTGTTAACAGTTTCGAATAGTAACATTACAAAACGTTTAGAATGTGTTTTTTACAGTCATACTTTTTCCAGCGACTGTTAGCGGCACTACAAATGAACTATACTGCTCCAAAAGGTTTTGTTTTTGCACTTAAAAAATGAGGAATTTTCTCCTACTTTGGTTTTGCGCGAAGAAAAAATGCACAATTGTTGTTTCCCAGTTTGTTTTGTTATGTTTGCACAAGTGTTGCCATGTTCAGGCACCAAATAAAGAGTTTTGTACATCATTACTCAATTGTGACTATATTGTGTCATATCGGAATTTAAAACGAATGTCCAGATATGTGGACATCATATTTCTCAGAAACTACATTATGTAATAAGATAATTCTCTGTATTCACACTCATCAGGTCCCAATTAGCCCAAATAGCAAAGAGAAATTTAAATTGCATGCCATTTAAGAGTTCGGGTCTTAGGAGGTTAAACCTTTTCCCCTCTGTACCAATTTTCTCATCAAAAATGGCAGATCTACTTTGAAGATAGAGACTATCAAGATCAATATTAAAAACAAAAATCACTTAGTGCACATAACATTTTATTCTATCACAATAAAATTAGAATGAGGTAGGAAAAGAAACACACACACACATATATCACAAAAACAACATTTTAAACATCTCTATCTGAGTCTTCTTCCACCTCACTCACATGCAGATAGATAGATGTTTTATCTGGATTAGGCCAGAGCCTTTTTGAAAAGTGTTGCATGATTGATGTGTGTCCTCAATTGACCTACTTCTGGGTGTGGGTGGGGCTACACACCGGTGCGCAATCATCAATAAATGGCAAGAGCTGATTCACACTGAGTGTGACAAGCAGGCCAAACGAATGTCGGTTGTGTCTCCATTATTCCTCCGTATTGCCGGCTATCTGCAGCTCTTACACGGGATATGGCTGCGTCAACAGTCTGTGCATAAGTGAGTGGATCTTGGCTCAACACTTTTTTTTCTGTTATTGCCCAGTGCTTTTTCCATAATCTCTGACAGCTGTGTTGCTTTGGTAGAGGCAGATTTGTAAACAGTTTTTTCTTCTGGAGAGAGGATCCTCTGTCCCACTTTGACCCATTCCTTGAAAAGCTGTGTGACAAATGGGAAGAGAGGTCAGTATCCTGACCATTTTTATTTCAGCTGTCCTAACATGAACACAAGACCCACTTTAAATATTTAATCCCATACATTTCTTGGCTAACACAATGTAACAAAACAATTATGGGTCCTTAAATTATGACAATAAATGATAACATAAACAAATCCATTGCTGTTATTAATTTATGCTCCAATTGGTTTATTGATGCATTAACCTTAGCTCAACAGCTTGTCGCAGGCAATTAAAATGTCTTAAAGAGTCACTTTAGAAATAGCCTGTATACACTTTGTTTACAGGTGATTGATAAATACCATGATCAATAAATTCAGCAGTATGGAGCACGGCAATAACACTGGATCTCTCCTGGTGGTAAGAGTCTTCCTACTCTTTACGTCCTCCTTGGTCCCATTCAGGTCCTGCTCCTCACTGGCCTCGTAGGATTCTAAAGCCATGTTGCAGCTCCTAGTGAATGAAAATGACAACACAAATACTATGTCATGAATTCATACTAAATGTATTATTTTAAGGCATCTGAAAAGGATAATGATCACTCAAATACATTAAATTAGGTCCCCAGAATAATGTGATCAGACTTACTTCTAACTTGGCTTGTGCCCCAGTGTGGCTCAGCATCTTAAATGGCCCCCATCACAGCAATGGTCACTTTTTCATTGTGATCAGAACAGAATCTGTGGTGGTGGTGGTGGAGGTAGAAGATACTCATCATTCAGCAAAACATGTTACAAAAAAAAAAACAAAAAAAATCTAACTAACTGTGTTTTGTAATTTTCACAAAATGTGCCAATTCAGAGGGAAAAAGACCAAAAACATACTTGTCCTCTGGCTAGACCTTCCATTGCAGCTCTGTGAGGCTTCTATATGTATGACGGACCAAGCCCTGTATGGATATAAATACAGTGGTGATCAAATGTGTGCAATGTAGAGGAGAGACATAAATACATGCTTGGACATACAATCTAGCCATAGTACATGGATTCTTCGACATGCAATACACAAGTGGTTCTCAACCTGTGGGTTGGGACCCTCCCACTCTATTAGTTTTTTTTTCCGATTGCTAACAAGTATTGGTTGAAACTGAAGTCACATGTTCAAAACTCTAAACACAGCCTGCATATCCATCAGTCATCTCAGCTCAACAGTTAATGTCATCCACTAAAGTGTTTCTCACCAACAAAACACTTCATACACGTCTCAAATGAAGCTCATTCAACCACAACACTAACAAATAATCTCATCTAGTCACTCTGAGCACACTGAACTACTAAATACTAACAACAAAGAGCATTACATTGTCAGGTAAATCAGTATTTTAATACAAAATAAGATCTTTGCACAAAAAAAATATAAAAATTACTGTAAGCAAAAAAATAATCTATAGGGTACAGTTATATAAAACACAAAATACTGTAATCATTATATTTCATTTAGCTGACGTGTTTTGAACAAAGTGTGTTAGCATTTTAAAAATGTGCTGTAAACGTTTAGTGTTTTGCAGGTGGTGAACCAATTATAATAACTCATCATTATTAATAATAAAAACTAGTGAGTGAGAAAAGAGTTGATGAATGTTGTTGACTGTGGTCAGTGAATGTGTTTTGTGTGATCACAATGAAAAATGAGTCACAGTTTATTCCACATGGACTGAGAGATTTGCAGACCGTGTTCAGAGTTTTGAACATGTGACTTCAGATTAGACCAATGCTTGTTAGCATTGAAAAAACACTAATACACCTGAAAAATAGTCACACTGACCAAAAACAAATCTAATATAATAACACTTACCCTCCTTGATCTTAATCGGTCACGTCTGAGCTGAACTCCACAGCTGTGATGAAGATGTGGTTTGTACTGAAGCTCCTGCAGTAGAAGTTCCCCTGTTACCCTGATTTACATGTGTATAGCTCACAGCATTTTCATTTACATGTTAAAGCCTCTCCTAGAATTGAGGGGAAAGGTCATGGGGGTCCTCCCCCCAGAAATGTTTTAACAAAAGACATTCAAATTCCTGCATTCTGGTGAATTTTAGCTGCAAGAACAAGTAAAAAATATTAATAAAAACGTTGGTACAATATTTTTTCTGAACTCAGTCACACTTCTGTCACAACCAGTGTTGTTCTCGTTACTGAAAAAACGTAACTAGTTACTTCATTCACAAATGAACTCAGTTACTATTTTGATTACTTACCGCAAAAACTAATGAGTTACATGAAAAAGTAACTTTTAAGTTACTTAGAATTAAAGAATGCATTATTTTTTGGGTCATCTGTGTCTGTACAGCTTCATATCAGCGCTGTATCAGAAAAGAATCCACTGTTGATCAACTCTGTGGTGGAGGAACAGTGGTTAATGAAGCTGACTTGTAATCAGAGGTTCAGAGGTTTGAATCCCTCCTACTCCTACTGTATTAACATTGCTTTGGATAAAAGCCTCTGATAAATGAAATGTTATTGTATCCAACCCTACAGTTTATAATCATTTACATTAACAGTACTAAACTCTGCTCAGTATTAATCTTTACAAATACCAATCTGACTGAAACACTAAGTATTCTATACTTCAATACCAGTTTATTTACCTGAGACCAGCAGAAACTGAAAATGTTACAAGGAATTCTGAAATAAATAACACAAAACAACCTGAATATTATTCAGAATCAAAGATCAAAACTTAAAGTGGCTTCAGCTTCATAAAACAGTTGTGTTTAGCCTTAGAATGTTCCTTTACAGGCATCAAAGAATGTAATGGGCTCCAAGATAATCTAAAGAACAACGCAGATTTTCACTGCTTCTCATGGGCAGTCAAAGATTGACTTTAGCACAACCATGTACGTAAGCAATGAGACAAATCAGATATAACGGAATAAACCAGCCACATAATTTGGAATTAACTGTACTTGGCAATTAAAACGATTCTGATTCTGATAAGGTTTAGGGGGGAAACACTTTTTCACACCACTGTAGTTCAAAGCATAGATTTCATAGACATCACATCCTGGATGAGGTGTAACTTTCTCCTTAACCAGGATAAAACCAAGGTGATTTTATTTTGTCAAAAACACCTCAGAGATAAATTATCAGAGTAAATAGTGTCTCTGGATGGCATTACTCTGTCACCCAGCACCACAGTAAAAAACTTAGGCGTTGTCTTTGATACTGACTAATCTTTTAATTCTCATATTAAACAAATCACAAAGACAGCCTTCTTCCACCTCCGTATTATCTCTAAAATCAGGAATGTCTTGGCCCAGAGTGCTGCTGAAAAACAAATACACGCATTTGTTACATTTTGTTAGATTTTTTTATGTTTATTTGTTTATTATGTTTTCTACATTATTATATGTTTGTGCAGCAGACAGAGAAGTCCATCTGCCTCCAATTTAACTTCCTGAAATGTCTGTGCAGCGCACTGACGTCCACATTAAATGAGCAAAATGCTCATTTAAATGGGGCGGTCTGCACCACTGCATGCACGTTAATTATTGCTGCAATCTTAGTGAATTCCTCACAGTAGGTGGGGAAACTGCGTCATCAAAGGATTTAGGGAAGCAACTGTTTTACCACCCATTAGTTCAGATCTTAGTGAATACGGCCCTCAGTCTGCTGGTCTTCTTGAAGTTTCTAGTGTCTAGAAGTAGAACAGGAGACAGAGCATTCAGTTACCAGGCTCCTCCCCTTTGGAACCAGCTCCCAACCTTAGTACAGGAGGCTGCTACTCTCTCCACCTTTAAAAATAAACTCAAAACCTACTTATTTGCTAAAGCGTATATCGTATAATAGCAATAACCTAAAACGGACATGGTCTCATTGTTTTGGTCATAATCACCGACCATTACATGTAAATGGTCAACACCTCAGACCGTTACATTCAAAACCTACTTATTTACTAAAGCGTACATTGTATAATTGATATAATTTAAAGCAGACATGGTCCCCTCTGTAGTGATCGCTGAGATGTCTACGTGTACCCAGTACAAGACGAAACCTCATCTGTAGTGGTAGCATTTCAGAGCATGGCATCGATACGAGTATATCGTAGTGTATCATGTTTATCCTGCAGTCTGTGTCTTGCGGCTGAAGCTAGTAGTTCCTGATTAATGGTGCCTTGATGCTGTAGCAGGCAGTTCCTGGTCGATGGTTCATGGTTCAACTAGTCTGGGACACTCAGATGTTCTGCCCTCTATCCTGTTCTGATGGTCCTTCTGTTCACTAACCCCAACCAGTCGAGGCAGATGACTACCACCTCTGAACCTGGTTCTGCTGGAGATTTCTTCCTGTTAAAAAAAATGTGGAGTTTTTTCTTCCCACTGTCGCTAAATGCTTGTTCATGTGGATCTTGTTGGCTTTTCTTACTATGCATTTTATATTGTTAAGCACTTTGAGACGAAAGTTGAACTGAATTGAATATTTGACCAGATATGGGGCATATCAAAAAACTCCGGATATGCATCAGAATAGTCCGTATCCTCGACAGAATCAAAAACCAGATATTTAGGGATTCTGGGTATTTTCAACCTGAGGACATTTCCGGAACACATATATGACAAAATCTAAATACTGTTTGTATCCTAATACAATATACTGTCTTCATGAAGAATATTGGGTCCGTATTTGACCAGATATGGGGCATATCAAAAAAACTCCGAATATGCATCAGAATAGTCCGTATTCTCGACAGAATCAAAAACCGGATATTTAGGGATTCTGGGTATTTTCAGCCTGAGGACATTTCCGGAACCATATATGACAAAATCTAAATAATGTTCGCATCCTAACAAAATATACTGTCTTCATGAAGTATATTGGGTCCGTATTTGACCAGATATGGGGCATATAAAAAAAACTCCGGATATGCATCGGAAATGTCCGAATTCTCGACAGAATCAAAAACCGGATATTCTCGATTCTTGCTCTTTTTGCGCAGTGACACACACACACACACACACACCTACACTTTCTTTCAGTGGTTGTTATTATTGACTTGTTTTATTTAAATTGTTTTCTTATACTAGAAAGGTTAACTGGAGCCTTTTTTTTAAATCCCCCGCTGTGTATTGTGTCAACTTTTACTGCAGCTATGATCTGTGTGTGAGTTTGCATCTGCCTGTGAGTCGTACTATTTTCCAGTGCAGAAACAGTCACCGCAAACAGTTCCAGATTTGATGAATTGCGGTTCAGCAACTGCATTCATTTATTTACATGTCCTCCTCCCATTTTTATTCTCCTTATGTGATCCTCCTACATTACATATTCATCAGAGGGAAACGCACTAAATGGATTGTGGGCACATTGTTATGTGCTGAACACGCTCAGTCCTGATTCCCTGGGGTTTGTAGTCCTTATTTGTGCTTGGAGTGACATTAGCACATGTTTTAATAGCCCTAAACCTTTAGTGAATCTGCCCCTTAGTGTGGTGTTTGTATTAATTCATCTGTGACGCTCACGGCTCCTGAACCTTAACATCAGTGGGAAGAGAGAGGAGATGAAACGCCACAGACACACAACAAAAGGACCAGGAAACTTTTCTCTTTATTGTTTTGACAGTTTCATAGTTAACATTCCCTTCAGTAGGGGTGTGTGTGTGTGTGTGAGTGTGTGTGAATCCAGAACAGTTGACATTCCTCACATTCTCATGTCAAACCATTCTAAACAATAGTGATGTTTTCTTTTCTTGTAATCTGCTCAGTTTTCTTCATGAATTCTGATTTATTCTAATTGTATTCTGCTTTTTGTTGTCATTCCCTCTATTAACCACTGTGTTGAGTTGGAAGTCCTTTGTGATTTTGATGAGTCTAAAGTCATCAAATTTTTGAATCAAGTCCAAGTAAAGTAGCTGGAGTCCACACCTCTGCCCTAAATGTAGATAAACAAGTTCTGTCAGACTGTGTCATGGTTGTGTGTTATGTTGTTTATGGCCAACGGTCATGATTCTTAGTTTTGGTGTTCTGATTAGTTTAATGAATATGTTGCTATTTGTGGTTCATAATTGTTTGGTTTTCATGGGTTTTTTTTTTTTCATTTTTTTTAAGCTGCATGATTTTCTATCTTTGTCAGTTATTTATTTTCTCAGGTGATCATATAGGAATGTGTTTAATCCTCTTCCCTTCATTCTATGTGTTAGCAGTGCTGTTTAGTGCTTCCTGTTAGCAAACCTCATGATAATCACTGGTGTGATGATGTCATTTCTTTGGTTAGAGCAGGTGACATGCCTCCATGTTGCTGAGATCAGTTCAGTCCTCTTGGACTAGAGGAAGGCAGTTACCTGTTGCTCCATTAAGCTGACATCTTGTTCCCCAGGCTTCCCTCTGTTGTCAGCGGTTACCGCCCGAGCGAATGCCCGGGACCTTCTTGGGCTTATGCTCCAGCACACTTTTGTCCGTTCTGTGCTTTTTCCCTTGCAGAGCTGCAGTTCTGTTCTAGGGTGACCAAAAGTCTTCTTTTCACGTCCTGTCTTTCTAACTTTGCATGTTGTAAACACTAGAATATCATGAACACAGCCTGACTCTATGTAGAGATGTAACAAATGTAAAATATATGGCTACAAAAGGTCCCAGAAATGTAATTACTGATTTCTATGTCCAGTATAGTATCTGTATTAGTATTGGGGACCTGGGTCAACTATTCTGACCCAATGGAACATGAGATGAGTAGTGAGGGATTTCAAACGCAGTATGCTGCGTTCCACTTGTACAAGGAAGTCATGGTTCTGAGTTCCGAGTGGGACATTTTGACTGGAACGCCCCCTGAGTTTTTTTTCTAGCTGTTTCATCCAATAAGCAGCTTTAAGTGAAGCTTCTCGGCCAATCACAGAATTGTACAGCACGTTTGGACTCCTAAGCCCGCCCACAGGCTGCTTCCACACCAGCGAGTGAAGCAATGAAATCAATGAAGTTGGTGCTCAAGCCATTTTAAGTAACATTATGAGTAACCAGTTACCATCAACTCAGCCGCCCACTCCCCATCAAGTCCTCCCATAGCGCCCCCTTCACACCAGTATGACTAGTAACAACTTGTTAATGGCTGAATGTAGAAATAAACTTATTTGGCTCATTTTAACTGGACCATCCAGTTTTCTGGAAGCCCACCCACAATCAAAATCCTGGTGGTGCTACTGACGCTCATGCTGGAAGGATATTTCCAAAGGAAAGGAGACGATAAAGTAAACCTGAGGCTGATAGTGTTTGTTTCCTCATTGCTGTTCCAACCCAGAAACACCAAACTGGTCAAACAGCATTGATGGTTCATTACTTATTTAATAATAGATGATCTGATGAGTCAGTGTGAGAAGAGGACATAGTGTGAGAGCAGAGCAGTCAGAGACTCCAATCTGTGTTTGTGAGGAGAAAAGCTTGAAGACTCTTCAACTTTTGTTTGTCAGCTCTGGACTCAAAGAGAGGTGAGTGTAGCTGCTAACATTCATCATCATCATCATCATCATCATCATCATCATCATCATCATCATCATCATATGTTTCAGGGCTGCAGCTGATGAATATTTTTGTAATCGAGTATTTGACGAAAAATTCCATCAATTAATCAGAGAAAACTTGTTTTTTAGTTAAAGAGAAATTATAAATATACATGAGAAAATAACATATTTCAGTTATTAATGAATGAACCATTGGTTTCTTTTTTTAGACAATCAATTTTGTCTCAGGAAATGTGGCGAGTAAATATAAAAATAAATAAAACACAAACAAAATAAAATAACTTTCAACTTCTGCTGAGTCCAAACGCCATCTCAGATATCTACAACTACATAAATATCTTTATTTGAGAAACATTGAAGATATAAAGTTTAGACTTGGTGACGTTTTCCATATCTTTAACTTTCATTGGTGTGTGATTGGGTGAATGAGCTGATATGTAAAGTGCTTTGGGACTACTTCAGTGTAGGGATCAATCACTATATAAATCAAGTCCATTTACCGTTTATTCTACAGAGTTCTAATGAGCTTTGAGATAAATGTAATGTTCATTTTGACTAAAGACAGGATTGAAGTGCAGATATTTCTAACCAGTTTCCAGATTTGAGATTAAATGTTGAAACAGTTTGTCATTGGTTTCCATCATCTACCCCACCACTAAAACTCATGTGATGTGTGACATCATCTGAGAAAGGTCTCTACTGCTCATGGGGAAAGGTTTCTAAATATAAATTAGCTGTGAATGGATTAAAAAATGTAACCAATCAATTGCAAATCTGACTAATCACGATTAACCACAACTTGTAAATTTCAATCAAATTATTGCACAAAAATTTTGTGTATTTAAAAAGTTACATTTATTGAGGCAAAATGTGTAATAATTGCATCTTTTTTCACAAGAGAAAATCACTGAAAAATGTAGTATGTGGTCTATGGAAACTTTAAAGGTTTGTGCTATGTTAAACTTCAGTCTGTTATTACACAATATTTTGGTTATCTATCTATAAAATCAAAAAAGGTCTGTGTGTGGACCAAATATCTCTCCGACGCGGTACGAGTTTGACCTGAAACTTAGTCAGTGGGTTCCAAATACCCCAAGTGTGTGCATCTGTTATTTTGGAGTAATTTGGTGTATCAAAACGTTCAAAACGTTAAGTTTAAGATTACTTTTTAATACTGACACAAGTGATTTAAGTTAATATTTCATGGTTATTTAAAATTATCCCCGTGGTCCCAAACTTCCTAAAAGTCGCGGGTCACAGAGTATACTTCCTTTTCTGTCTCCATCTCTGTACCTGCCATGCTATCGACACGTCTCGAACCGTGTAATTGCTCCCGAACTCGCTGTTTCACTAGAGTCAGTATTGAACGCAACCTGTTCAATACTGCATCTGGAAAACTGCACATTCTCTGTGGTGCCGTGAATGGAAGTTAAGCTCTGACCACTCGGTTCGAAAGTAAACAATAATTTTTGTTTTTAAAAAAAGAATTTACTTACTCACTCATGTAGTTTGGAACTTTCCATTTTGTTTTGTGCAGTTTTGTTGTTGTTCTTACTGGTCTGTCTATGGAGTTTGGTGATCAGCGTCTCAAACATTTCATGGGAACACACACACGGTATCTATTTGCAATAAAAATATATTAAATGAGTGAAATAAAAAATACACAAAACTAAATATTTACACAAAAAATACACAAAATGATTCCAGAATCACACTACAATGACAACAAAAACAATATGTATACAAAAAAATGCACAAAAACACAACAGAAAGATATACAAGTACACATAATGACTCCAAAAAACATACATTACAGAAAAATACACCAAACAAAAAAAATATAAGTGAGTAAAGAAAAAAAACAACAAACGCATTTATCATGCACATGTCCCATAGAATTGCACCAGGAAAATTGCACCCACATTTTGCACCCACAAATAAACCCCTTTCTAACACGACAGAGTACAGAGTATGTACACCTCTTTAACATCCAACCTTCAAACACATACTCATTTGGTCATAATTGACAACTCTATTTATGCTCCCACATAAATACTTCCGACGGGCACTGTACTAGTTATAAAGAAAACAAGATTGTGCAAAGAATCTAACTTATAGTTTTGAAAAGTTCCAGTGTCAATACGAGAGAACTTTAGAACTAATTTGAACCCTAAACATTCAAACTGTTGCACTTTTACATTCAGCTGCTGAGGCACAGCCGACTGTCCACATTACTACAGGATGACTGAATCAATGCTAAATACTAGAGGTGATCTCAGTGAGATGGACTCAGAAACATTAGTAAAGGAACGTTCCACAACAATGAGAGTGTCCTGTTAATGTGCTGCTTGTCTCTGTCCCTCAGTTTGTGGACATGTCTCCTGCCTGCAGTGGGATGTCTGAACATCACTTCCTGTGCTCCATCTGTCTGGAGGTGCTCACTGATCCAGTCACCACATCATGTGGAAACAACTTCTGCAAGCCATGAAGAAGGACACACTCAGGATGTGTCTAAAGCACAGCAAACCTCTGGAGCTGTTCTGTCAGAGTGATCAGACATGTATCTGCTTGATGTGTTCTGTTTTGGAGCACAAGAGTCACCAGTTAGTTCCTCTGGGAGAAGAGTATGAAGAAAAGAAGGTGGAGCTGGAGAAGACAGATGCTGCCCTTCAGCAGATGATCCAGAAGAGACGAGAGAAGCTGGAGGAGATCAGAGAGTCAGTGAGGATCAGGAAGAATGCAGCAGACAGAGGGAAAGCTGAAGGTGTGAAGATGTTCACTGCTCTGATGGAGCTTGTTCAGAGAAGCCTGAAGGAGCTGATGAAGACAATGGAGGAGCAACAGGAAGCAGAAAAGACAGAGGCTGAAGGTTTGATCAAAGAGCTGGAGGAGGAAATCTTTGAGCTGATGAAGAGAAGCTCTGAGGTGGAGCAGCTCTCCCGCTCTGAAGACCACCTCCACCTCCTCCAACACTTCTTCTCCCTGAATGCTCTTCCAGCCACCAAGGACTGGACAGGGGTCATGGTCCGTCCATCATCATGTGAGGAGACTGTGCTGAGTGCTGTGGCTCAGCTGGAGGACACACTCAGTGACAAGATTAAGATGATGAAGAAGATGAAGATAATGCATCAGTTTGCAGTAGATGTGACTCTTGATCCTCTTACAGCTAATCCTCAACTCGTCCTGTCTGATGATGGAAAACAAGTTCATCACAGTGATGTGAAGAAGAACCTTCCAGACAACAAAGAGAGATTTTCTTATTATGGCATGGTTTTAGGGAAACAGAATTTCAGTTCAGGTAGATTTTACTTTGAGGTTCAGGTTAAAGGAAAAACTGACTGGGATTTAGGAGTGGTTAAAGAATCCATCAACAGGAAGGGATATATTGCTGCGACTCCTAAGAATGGTTTATGGACTGTGGCACTCAGAGATGGAAATGTGTATAAAGCATGTGAAGATCCTTCAGTCATTCTTCATCTGAAGTGTGTTCCTGAGAAGGTGGGTGTGTTTGTGGACTATGAGGAGGGTGTGGTCTCCTTTTATGATGTAGATGCTGCAGCTCTGATCTACTCCTTCACTCACTGCTGCTTCACTCATAAACTACACCCATACTTTAGTCCTGGTTTAAACTATGGTGGTAAAAACTCAGCACCTCTGATCATCTGTCCTGTCAATCAAAGTGAATGATCAGTGTCATGATGAAGTCTCACCAACAATAGATTCAATGGTTCTCTGCAACCATTCACTTCTCCAGGTTGGTTACGCACTCCATCCAACCTAACATGTATGTTTCTCAACAGTGGGAGGAAACATTTTATTAAAGAAGCTTCACATTTGGTGTTTGGATTGTGATGAAATATGTTTGAAAAAGTGATTTTTTTTATTTAAATACCACAAACTTGTTAAATTGTACAAACATGTAAGTTGTTTAATGATTAGTTTAAAGGTGTTAGTGGATGGTAAAATAGGAACATGATTATTTTCTATGAAATGTAATGAAAACAAAACAATTGCAGAAATGTATAAAAATAAAGTGTTTTTTAAGTCACTGCAACTCTTACTTATTATCTTAACCTTTAATTAAAGTAAAACTGTGAAGTTTTGGTGTTTAAGATATTGACTTTTATTCAACCATGTTTTTACAACACACAAAATAATAATTAGTAATTAGATAAATACTCAATGTAATTATCATTTAATAAAAGCAAATCTAAAAGAATAACTAATTTTAATAAAATAACTACATTTTCCACATTGTGCCTCAGACCATTTACACATTTTTACCTTTTTTACTTCATTTACTTCAAGCTGTTGGAGATGCAGCTGAAACCCATTTAATTAATTTTTCATTTGTACATTTATGTCTGACTTACAGTTTTTATATTTTTCCACTGTTATTTTGTATTTGTTTCATTTGGACTGTGATATTATTTGATGTACATGGAGAATCTATGTTGGTTTGTATTTTCATGAAAGGAATAAATACATTTATGTTGACATTTACTTTGGTTTTTTACCGTCTGCTCTTGTTTAATCGTGTTACTGTAACAAGTGAATTTACCATCAATAAAGATCTATTCTATTCTATTCTATTCTATTCTATTGTATTTCTTTAACCAGCTCAGAAAGATGAACAACAGAATGTTATTTCCAACATAAACTTTGTGTTGTATCCTAGGCTCACTGAAACAGAGCGCCCCCTGTGGTCAAACATGAAACTTATGTGTCGTAAAGGAATGTCATGTTGTAGCTGCTGCTCTTACAGTTTGCCTCCTGGTGGTCAAATAAAGCCATTGCAGTTTATTTCATCACTTCCTCATATCTAAGAATAGTCCTTAGATTTTTTAGACATATTAGCGTTATAGCAACAATTGGTCAATGAATGTCCACTGGACATTTATGTTAATCATGTTCCTTAAGAAACGTAATAGAATCATTGGAGTTTTTCACTCATTTTGTGTTTTTGTTGTCAAATGTCAGCACACAGTTTTCCCACGCTTTTATCTAATGATTGCAGTCATTTTTAATCACAAATTGTTAAAAAATAAATCTTTGTCTTTTCCAAAATACTGCATAATTATTAAATCTATTCCACACATTTTTCCCAAATTTAATAAAAACTAAAATTGGTCACAAACTCAAGTGTAAATCATTCTGTTATAATGATTATTCCTTATCGCTTGCCGTACTAGTCATCAGTGCACATGCTCCACCTCTCCGAAAAAGAATCCCCTGTAAGTCGTTCCACAGATGCAGTTACGTTGTAAAGTTGTGAATAAACCAACTAAATGCTCACAGTGGACTCCTCACACATTCCAACATGGAGTCAGAAGACATACCGAGCCTGTCGCCGGTGAGTTATAACACCGTTCTGTGCAAGTCCTCTAGACAGAAGGAAGGAAAAGCATTACAGCTGGCTAACGTGATGGCGGAGGGATTTCGGAGACCCGACCTGCTCGTGTTTGAGGGAGACATTGCTGAGAACTGGCGTGTGTTTGAAAGAGAATATGACATCTTTATTGAGGCTGTTCACTCAGACAAACCTGCAAAGACCAAGGATTATATCCTCTTCAATCTTGCTGGAGCAGAAGTCATTGAACGGGAGCGTTTGTTCGTCTACACCACAGAAGTTAGGGCGCCAGGTGTCGATGGAGCCGTCCTCGTCCCAGCTGAGTCAAGAGAAAACCCTGAGTGTCTCAAATAAGGGAAGTGTGTAATCCACAACACAGTAAGACAATGGAAATGCACAAGGTGCGACTATCGAATCATTCATCAGTGATTTAAAAATATAAGCCAAAAGTTGCCACTTTGGAGAGGTAAATGATGAACTGATCCGCGACAGAATCGTATGTGGCATAAATAATGACGGCATCAGAAAAGCGATAGTGATTTAAGTAAGAAGTTTATTTAGTAAGTAAGTAGTTTATTTATAAAGCGCTTTTTGCAGATAAAATCACAAAGTGCTGTACAGAGTTGTGGTAAAAGTACAAGTGCAACACAATAGAATAATAAAACAAGAGTGCATAAACATCATAAGAACAGAAACATTAAAGGATAAATAAAAATTAAAATCCAGTAACTAAAAGCTTTACTGTAAAGTGTAGTCTTTAGCAGTTTTTTAAAAGTGACCACACAGTTGAGCTCCCTGAGAGACTGGTGCAGGTTATTCCAGAGACTGGGAGCTACAGCCTGGAACGCCAGGTCTCCTCTGGTTTTAAATGTAGTTTTTGGGGTCTTTAGGAGACCCTGACCTGAAGACCGAAGGCATCGCCCTGATGAGTAGGGGCACAACAAGTCCCAGATAGATTTAGGGGCCTGACCATGTAATGCTCGGAACGTGAGAACTAATATTTTATATTCTATGCGAAACTTAACTGGAAGCCAGTGCAGAGTAGCAAGAATGGGGGTGATGTGGGATGTTCTAGAAGCACCAGTTAAAAGTCTGACAGTAGCGTTCTGAACGATCTGGAGTCTGTTTAGGGTCGACTTATTAAAACAAGTAAAAACAGAATTACAGTAGTCAATACGAGATGATATAAATGTGTGTATGACCAGTTCTAGATCTGATTTTAATAATAAATGCCTCACTTTAGAGATATTTCTCAGGTGGTAAAAACAGTTTTTAGTCAATTGACGACAATGTCCCTCCAAAGACATGGACTGATCAAAAACAACCCCAAGGTTTCTGAGGCTGGTTTTAACAGATGAGTCCAGATCACCAAGAGAGTTTTTAATTAGAGGATGTTTTTATCAGGAGCAATAATCAGAGTTTCTGTTTTGTTTGAATTTATCTGGAGATAATTTGATGACAGCCAGTTTTTGATACAGGATATACAATCTAAGATCTCTGATAAAAAGTGAAACTCTGAGTCATTAAAGGAGCAGTACAACTGGATATCATCAGCATAAAAATGATAAGATACATTTTTAAAACCACGGATCAACCGACCAAGAGGCATTAGATACAATAAAAACAAAACAGGCCCCAGAACAGAGCCCTGGGCTACTCCACATGACAGGTTGGACATATTGGACATAACATCATTAATAGCAACATTAAAGGTTCTTCCATTAATGTATGAGATAAAACACTGGAGAACAGTACCAGAAAACCCATCTCAGATTTGAGTGGATCAACCAGTATACTGTGATCTACAGTATCAAAGGCAGCTGTCAGATCAAGTAAAACTAAAACTGTGTAACGACCAGAGTCAGTGACATCATCACGCCACTAGAAACTTTCAGAAGAGCAGTTTCAGTGGAGTGGATTGATCTAAAACCAGATTGATCAGGACATGCTCTAATGAGGTGTCCCTCCACCCCACAGCTGAAACACTTTAACTGGGAAGAGGTAGCAAACAACAAATAATCAAAGTCATCGATCTTTACAATGAACCGTCCAACCCAAGTATATAAAGCAGCTCCACCCAGCGGTAAAACCTGTTGTTCTTCAAAATAAGTTAAAATATCTGTCAATAAAAAATAAAATGTAAATAATTCAACCAAACATCACTGGCTTTATTTAAACAGTGTTATTTATATTTATCACAAAGCCAGCATGTTACTATTTTATTTTGAAAAGGTTTGTATAATATATAAAGCGAGCAAAAATCTTTTTTTTAATATAACTGGTAAACACTGGATAGTATACTTAATTTGACTAAATTTGAAACATAATTACCTTAATCTTTATGTTAGATGTGTTCATTCATTATCCATCCATCCATCCATTTTCATACCCACTTATTCCCGTTTATCAGGGTCACGGGGGTCTGGCGGTGCGAATCTCCGGCTCTCAATCTCCAGCGGGGGTACACCCTGGACAGGGCGCCAGTCCATCACAGGGCAACACAGACACAGACAACCATTCACTCCTATGGGCAATTTAGAGACTCCAATCAACCTTACAGTCATGTTTTTGGATTGTGGGAGGAAGCCGGAGTACCCGGAGGAAACCCACGCAGCGCGGGGAGAACATGCAAACTCCACACAGAAAGGACCCAAGTCCACCCCAGGGCTTGAACCCAGGACCTTCTTGCTGTGAGGCGGACTTGTAAGCCACCGTGCGCCCCCATTCATTATCCTCTTTTGCTCAATTGACCCACTTCAAAATAAAAGCACAAGAATGTTTTATCCATTAGTTTTGTTTGTTTGTCACTGATTTATGCGGACACTGACCTGTATTGTTTTAACTGGATCACCAATAAACTCCTGCTAAACAATGTAAACACTGCACACCGCTCTCTCACAACAATAAAAGCCCTAGTGATACTAACTAAACCCTCCACTGGGTTAGTTACATGTTTAACTACCCACCACCAGTCACACAGACTCCAACACATCAGCACTAAACACTTTACAGAGGCCTTTATTCTTTATTTATCACAAAAAAAAATGCTTGTCTTTTATTTTGAAAATATTTTTAGTAAGACGTTTGTGGCTTTGATTAATATAACTTTATATATATATATATATATATATACTGATATATATATATATATAAGTAACGACCCTTTTTGGGAAATGTAAAGAGTAGAAAGTACCAACATTTATGTTGTAAATATAACAAAGTAAACAAAGACACTTCTAAAAGTACAAAGTACCTGAAAAACCTACTTAAGTAAGTAACAAAGTATTTGTACTGTGTTACTTGCCATTCTGCTTAGTAGCTGTTTTGCTAATAGTGACCAAGCGCTAAAGCTGAGCCGTCTGATGAGATGTTGTTTGTTGTGTAATTCTACTTCTGTAATAATACACGGAAAAAAGGTATGATAATGGTTGGTTTATAATCATCCCAAATGAGATGTGTTAAATGACAAATATTGTAAAGCTACATACACAGAATGTGTTCTGTAATGAAACCCCTCCCTGAGGAGCAGTGGGCAGCCATGGTGTAGCACCCAGTCAGGATCAATAAGTATTAGGGACTGATCAACATCCCACAATGATAGACCAGGTGAGCCTGTTTCCTCAACCACTAGACCTCCACTGCCTAGCACGCTCAGAGGCACACGCTCATGGGTTTATCATAATGTCAGTGTTATGTTATGTTATGATATACAAAGCTCACTGAACAATAAACTATACTGGGATCATGATAACGAGGCAATATTTTTTGGAAAGGGAAAAAAGACACTTTGATAAATGATTATTTGATGTTTTTCTTTTCAACTTTAACAATCCAAAAAGTTTGCAGCAATGATCAGTTCCAGGCTGATCTCTGGAGAGACGGGGAAGTTGGGTACCTCTGTGGAGCTGTTGGTGTGCTGGGCCTTGTAGGTGAAATACTCACAGACCTTCGACAGGACTTGAGAGGGAATCTCCCTGAACTTTATCTCGTTGGTTTCATTCTCAGCAATTTGTCCTGCATATGAAGTCACAGAAGGTCAAACATCCCAAATGATATCCAGACCCATTGTTACTTCTAATCTGTGTGTGCTTTGCAATAAAATACAACACCTGTGACTCTGAACAGATTGAACATTAGTAGATACAACATTGTCTAATGTTTACACTCATTAATAAAAAGATTCCTTAGAAAAAGTCTTCAAGACATCAGAAAAGCTCTCTTTAGTGCTGTTTCCTTACCTGGCCCACTCAACATGGCTTTGATTGTCCCTGATACCAGGGCGTGTTCTCTTTTCACAATGAATTCATGGTCGTCTGAGGAAATCAGCTTCACATACATAGAATCTGGTCCTTCACAGGCTCTCTCTTCACCGTCTGACAGTGAGGACAAATACACGCCGTTAAATCAAGTAGTTATAACATCACCTGCAACATGATCAACTGTTCAAAGAAGATAAAATGTATAAAAGACTTTTAGTAGGAGGATGGTGTCAGCATTAAATGTGTTTTATTATCTGCTACTTCTGCTTAGGAACAGTTTCATTACGTCCTGCATATCAGATTAAAAAACCACATGTTGGATGTAGTGATTCCATCTGTTAAGGTTTAGTCTGTAATCCTGTTCAGAAACACTTTGTTATTCTGGGTGAAATGTTCCTTTCATTCTGAGATACATTATGGAGTGGATTTATTAAAGAATAGCAGCTAAAGTAAAACCATGTGTAAACGTCACTACGTACGCTGATAAACGGTGCAAACCTCAGGCAATCAGGAATGCAAACATGAAACATAGCGTGCACAATGCATTTAGCATGTTTTTTTCCTCTTATTAATATGCAATGTGGGCGGATCAGCTGTGGGCCGCAAAATATTGGAGGAGGAAATGCAAATCCATAATTCAGAGTGAGAATTCACATTTATCAAACCTGGAGCTGTTTGCCTGTTATTATGCATACATTTAGTTCCTCCCAAAGGCTCCAGTTAACATTTCTGGTATCAAAAATAATTGATAAAACAATAACTGAAATAAAACTATAGTCTACATTACAAGTAAGTACATAATTATCATAGAATGGTCATTCATATATCATGGCAGCTTGTGTTAGAAAAAAGATGAAGCACACTTTATTAGGCTCAATATAATATTCATAATACTGTGGCTGATCAGTTTCATCTAAATATCAATGTACAAGGTGAAAAATGTTATTAGATTATTGACACACTCACCCATCATGTACTCAAATTCCTTAAAGTTCTGGAAGAAAACAGGGAAACAAAATTGAATATCAATATGTAAATTTAAAATGTAATCAGAATACTATATTATAAGTTAATGTTATGTCAGAAATTATCAATAATTACGAGTACAGATTAATGAAAGCAGTTTACCTTTCACATTTTAATAAAATAAAATAAAAATCACTTTTCAATGAAAATCCCTCAAAACAAAAAAGATTAACTTTAAGCATATTTTCTAATAAAAGATAATACACATTAAAATATATTAGATAGTTGTTATGATGATTAGAGTATCTTTAGAAAATGAAGTAGTGGAAAATCATAAAATGAGTCATTAAAGTTGACATTATTATTATTAGAAACTCACTTTGGTCTCAAACGTTGCTCACTGGTGACATCTGCTGGTTAATCGATATTATTAAAGCTTTAGTCTGACGGTGCACGAGGAGATTCTGCAGCTTTCATCATAGCCTGAGTTTCCATGACAACCTGTCAACATTGAGCTTCCATTTTAGCCTGAGTTGCCCTGACAACCTGTCAACATTGAGCTTCCATTTTAGCCTGAGTTGCCCTGACAACCTGTCAACATTGAGCTTCCATTTTTGCCTGAGTTGCCCTGACAACCTGTCAACACTGATCTGATCAAAGCTGTCTTTTGTGATTAAATGTGTGTCATATTATCATAGGAAGATTAGATGTATTAATTTAAATAATGCTAGAAATTGGGGAACTGTAAATGAAATGTTAGGAAGAAATTAAAAAAATATGAAAAATATGTTTATGGAATCAAATCCTTTTTAACAATTTACAGATCAGAATTAATCTGATGTTGATTATAGAAACTAAAAGCCAGAATTACAGACTACACTTTAGATGTTATATGTGGTGTTTAGTCATACAAGTTTTTTAATAACTTTTCAACTTTTTAAACTATTCAACTTTTTAATTACTAGTACAGTGCCCGTCACAAGTATGTATTCATGTAGGAGCATAAGTAGAGTTGTCAATTATGGCCAAATGAGTATGTGTTTGAAGGTTGGATGTACATAGTGTACATACGCTGTACTCTGTAGTGTTATAAAGGGGTTTATTTGCAGGTGCAAACTAAAATAGCGTGTGCAATTTCCCTGGTTTAATTTTATGGGACATGTGCATGATAAATGTGTTTGTTGTTTTTTTATACTCATTTTTATATTTTTTTTGTTTGATGTATTTTTCTGTAATGTATGTTTTTGGAGTCATTATGTGTATTTTTGTATCTTTCTGTTGTCTTTTTGTGCATTTTTTGTATAATTATTGTTTTTTGTTGCCATTGTAGGGATTCTGGAATCATTTTGTGTATTTTTGTATCTTTTTTAGTGTAGTTTTGTACATTTCTATTATTATTTTGTATAAATATTTAGTTTTATGTATTTTGAGTCATTTTCATATGTTTGTTGTTGTTTGGTGTAGTTTTCTGTAATGTATGTTTTTTTGAGTAATTGTGTGTGTTTTTGGAGGTTTTTTGTATATTTTTATGCATTTCTATTGTCATTTTGTGTACTTTTTGCATAAATATTGTGTCGTTTTTTGTTTTATTTTACTTATTTAGTATATTTTTATTATACTGTAAATACTGTGTGTGTGTGTCTACATCCATCTCCTCCATGCACGCGCATCAGCTGTGTGTGTTTGTGTGTCTACATCCATCTACTCCGTGCACGTGCATCAGCCGTGTGTGTGTGTGTCTACATCCATCTCCTCCATGCACGTGCATCAGCTGTGTGTGTGTGTCTACATCCATCTACTTCGTGCACGCGCATCAGCCATGTGTGTGTGTGTGTCTACATCCATCTACTTCGTGCACGTGCATCAGCCGTGTGTGTGTGTGTGTCTACATCCATCTACTCTGTGCACGCGCATCAGCTGTGTGTTGTTCAGTTGTCTTTTTGTGTATTTTTTGTATAATTGTTTTTGGTTGCCATTATAGTGTGATTGTGGAGTAATTGTGTGTTCTTTTTGTATATATATTGTTTAGTTTTTTGTTTTATTTTACTCATTTAGTATATTTTTATTATAAATAAATAAATACCGTGTGTGTTCCCATGAAATGTTTGAGATGCTGATAACTCCATAGACATTGTAGCGCCAATCAGAAAAGTAACAAAACTGCGCAAAACAAAACGTAAAGCTCCAAACTACATGAGTGAGTAAGTAAATTAAAGTATTATGTACAATTCGGCTGTCTTTTTTAAAAAAACAAAAATCCTTTTTTACCTTTGAACCGAGTGGTCAGAGCTTAGCTTCCATGCACGGCACCACAGAGATCTGCAGTTTTCCAGATGGAGAATTGAACAGGTTGGAAAACTTGTCTGTAAAAGACTCACCAGTGGCTGACGTTTTCAAATGATCTATTCAGAGAGCTCCATGTCTCGGTCTAAGCTGTCTTCCTCTCTCTCACTCCTGTGTTTACGGTCCATGTCTGCTTGGCTGTGTGCGCAGCGATTGGCTCTGGCCGCACACGTGACTTTTGCTCAGGTGAGGAGTTGTGCAGTGAAACAGATATAGATTGTGCGCTAGCGCCCCCTCACATCCCGCGGTCAAAAGTTGAATTGGTTTCATTTCGGGGCCGTCCAGAAGTGAAATAACATTAAAATAAACATTTGGAAATGACCAAATTACTCCAAAATAACAGATACACACACTCGGGGTATTTGGAAGCCGTCGACTAAGTTTCAGGTCGAACTCTTACCTCGTCGGGGAGATATTCGCTCCACACACACACACACGCACGCACACACACAGACCTTCTTTGCTTTTACAGATAGATTTAGCTAACAGGCCTATACATCCACCTATAATCAAGGTCTTGGTGCCACCATTGGTTATAATCTGTTTATAATACCATGTTAAAGCAAATAGATGTTGTCAGGTCTCATCCAACGTTTTTATATTTTAGTCTTTTAAGTTGTATTGAAGTTTTAAGTTGTTCTTTGTCCTTAAAGCTGCCCATGTAGCATGTTGTCACAGCAGCACAGCCTCATGCATGGGTTGAGAAGACATTTAGAGGTTCTAGTATTTGTCTTGACATTCGAGATAAAATGCTTTTATTGTATTAAAACAGTGTTTATATATGCAAAAACATTGGTGTGTTATAACAGCCTGAGGGCTATAACTAATCAATGATTGTGTTTTTACTAGTTGTTATATTGTGTAATTAGTTGTGATGTAATGCAGTTTGGTTCTTTACTCCACTCTATCTTCTAGACTGTTCTCACTGGGTAGAATACTCACAACCCAAAGATGCAACATACTGTTTAGCCTGCAGACATTTTTCACTTCCTAATTCTCCAAGGACAGTTTTCAAATCATCACATTCAGCTGATATGATGACTTCCTCTGATGCTCATTAGTGAGCCAATACAAACCTGCTCAATGATCACCTGATATGAATGTATGTATGTGTATATGTTTTATAAAAAAGTGATGTATATAGCTCAGCAATCAGAATTACTTGTGTTAACTTTTCTTGTTCTTAATAAACCGATTTAATTCAGTAAACTTTATGTACGTCTGCCATATGTTGCCACCTCTAAAACATTCCTGCCCCCCTCTTGCCACCCCATTGATTTTTTTCTAGCTCCGCCCCTGTGTGTCACTAAAGGATTTAGGGAAGCAACTGGATCACTGACATTCTGTCTATCAGTATTTCACGACCCTTGAACCACATCAGGTTCTTTCTCCGCCCCTAATAAGCCCACTAAGGGTTATTGAAAAAGAACAAATAAAAATAAAATAAATGTACTTCATATGGAGATTAAAACAGCAAAGCTTTTATTATGAAGGTGTTTATTTGCATAGGAATGTATATTCTGTAACCTACATGCACATAAATCAAGACCACTTAGTGTTCCACTGTGCACATGCACGTCAATAACATAAAGAGTTTTAGTTTAACTGTAAAATTAATGCAGACATTTAAAAAAATCATGAATAACAAAGTATTTTTTCATCTGAAGTCAGAGGAATACAAATAAAAATAGGCATAAATCCTCACATGTGACCAGTGTTAGTTTGACAGCAAATTATTTAGTCACAGTCTTTTGACTAAAATGCAACTTTTATTCTAAATGTAGTCATCAGGTCTATTTTAGATTTAGTCTAGTTTTAGCTCACTAAATGACATTAATATACATTTGAGTTTAGTCGACTAAAAGATACATAAGTCTTTGTGCATTTTTAAAGGTTAAAATAACCATTGATCACTTAGAAAAATGTGGTTGACGAAAACTAAGACAAAAATGTGTCGTCAACCAAATGAATAGTGTACGTGACTAAACACACAGAGATGTGATGAGAAACACGCACTCACATCCAAAGCTTTTATAGATGAGCTACAGAAACAACAAGGCTTGTTTAACATGTGCCAAACATCCAGCTTCATTATATCAAATCAAATCAGAAAAAACAGGAAGTCATATTTAAACTGTGTCTAAGTCTGAACTGTGTTCTCCATTATTTCATCTTGGTTTAGTGAAACTGAAATACCAGTAATTTAAGTAAATCCTGTTGTTTTAGGGAATTTGAATTGAATAAATGATGTTTTTGTTCAGCTTATTTTTCATTGCTTCATCATCACATTTACTCCCAACAATCACATCTCATCAAAACGAGGCATCTGCATCCAGGGCCGGAGTGGGACTCATTTTCAGCCCTGGAGCTTCATACCTCAGACCCGCCCACTTTAGATCAAAACATATTATTCAAATAATCATGTTATAAACTTACATGTTGAATCTACAATAGCATGCTGTTCTGTAAAGTCTTGTATTTCAGTGGATTGTTCTAAAACATTTCAATTTGGTGCAGGTAATAATGTAGAATTATTTAAAGATGAGTGCACATCTCCAACATTAGTCTATACAACACGTCCTTTTCAACAATAGCAGAATCTACACTTCTCAATGAAGGCAATGGTTACAAACCTTTTCTACTGTAGAAACATGAAAAACTCTCAGCCCCCCATTGTGACATAATGCTAAAAAAATAAATAAATTAAAAAAGGGTAAAAAAGTGCAACCTTTTTTTAAAACAATTGGACTATTATCACATATTTTAGAACAGTAATACAGCTCTATATTAATACATTGCAAAGAAAAAACATCTTCTATTTGTCATAATTCATTAAATGTATTTATATCAGCATCACTTATAGAGAACTAGAATGGATGGACATGAGGTCTTTAGAACATGACCACTACACTAACTACATCTATATTTAATCACTTGCTTCATTTATTAAAAACAAGATGGAAAATCATATCAAATGCAAAGATACAGTAAATGTATTAAATATTCAGACAAATTGGGTTTTAAATCAGATTCTTATATTTTTTTTAAAGCATAATTAAATAGGGATTCAAGGCTGATGGTGTGTATCTGTAGTTTATATGTCTATACCAGGATGTCAATGTGTTCCTGCTCCAACACGTCTGATATCCTGAAGTAGCTTTGCTAACGAGTCTCCCAGCTGTGTTGGAACAGGGACACATTAAAACCTCCAGGACCAAGTTTGGACACCCCTGAAACTGACAGAGTGCATGGATGTAATGAGTCAGCAAAAAAAGTTAAGAGCTGCCAGTGGAGGATCAGTGACTTCTATAGCGTGATCATCTGAGTGTTAGAACACCTGTGTCACGGACTGAGTTTACCTCATACTGAGATCATTTATGATAATACCGCACACTACGGAAAATGAATTTTTGCTAAAAAATAATAATTCAGTTTTGTTTATTTTTGTTTTCAAAGTGAACAGATACGTGTTTTATTTGTTTATTGGATTAAGTTAAGGTTAGAGTTAGGGTTACATACACATATATACTCATAATTGATCTCAGTACGAGGTAAACTCAGTCCGTGACACCGACCCTTACAGCTCAATCATCAGACCCTCCCACTGGGGGGGCAGGTCCCAGTCCTCCTGATTAGCCACTCCAGGCCTGTCTGCATCTATAAAGAGATGAAATTCATATTTAACATAATGTAGCTCAGCTTATTGGTTCAGCCCTCAAACACATGTTGTTTCTCACGTGGCCCCTTGGATAAAAATAAAAGACAACCCTGTGATAAATGGTGCTCAACATTGGTTCAATGTGCTGCTTCCTATCTCAGCTCACATGGAGCACAGGTCAGAATAGATGATGGACAGGATGTCAGTCTAACACTGACTTTGTCCTTTGTGTCTGTAACTTGTAGTGCGTACATGCTAAACTAAGCTTCCTGAACACTCTCACACTTTCACTGATGGAATTCATACGTCATGTCACACATTTACTCCCAACATATGTCTATGAAGGACATTATAATAGGCCCAACAAATAGAACCAGGAACGCTGGTCAACAGAGGAAAACTGTTCTTCCTGATGGACAAGCTTTTCCTACATGTTGGTGAATTCTGAAGATTCTTCTTCTTCTAATCATCAAATCATCTTCTTACAGAACATTCTAAGAACTGTTTACAATCTATTAGAAAAACCTTTTTACTGTGTTTTTCTTTCTAAAAGATGTAAGTGTTCTTTGTGGTTATCATGACCTCTGACCTTTGTGATAATCTAAGACTAATATCACTCTCTCTCTTCCTGTAAATGCCTTTAAATTCTTATAAATGATGGTTGAATGAACTCTTCCTCCTGTGAAATACAAATGTAATCTTGTTATTTTTGCCAGTTTTATCCTAAAATGCAATCTGATGCAAACACCTGTTAAAGCGAATGAAGTGTAATTCTAAGTTTCACCAGAGGGTAGTGCACTAATGCACTTTAGCTTTCTTCTTCACTGGTTTTCTTTCTCTGGCATCCATCTTGCTAAGCTAGCACATCACAGAGAAACAAAACGAGAGGTACACTTTAAATAAAAGTTGTTTTCATGATCTAAATCAATCCAGAGACTAACTATGATCATTGTAAACATATCCTACAGGACCTGTGAATGTTTTGAACCAGTTGGAACTTAGAAGTAAAAACGTTTTGAGACGTGGTTATCCTGGTGGCCTGACCACATTTTCTACTAACCATTAACTACTCTTTTACTAACCATTAACCACTCTTTTACTAACCATTAACTACTCTTTTACTAGCCATTAACTACTCTTTTACTAGCCATTACTACTCTTTTACTAGCCATTAACTACTCTTTTACTAACCATTAACTACTCTTTTACTAGCCATTAACTACTCTTTTACTAACCATTAACTACTCTTTTACTAGCCATTAACTACTCTTTTACTAACCAAAGAATGTTCTTAGAACAATTATTCAAGCTTTTATAAAACTCCACTTATTATTTTAAAACTATTTATTTTTTAGAAAAAACATCCAAATCTAAACACCAAATCTGCAGCATCTTTAGTGAAATCCTATCTGTGATACTTGAACAATTGTCTCAATGTTCCAGTGAAAATAAACATTTATATATAGTTATTTTATGACTAAGTATTTAACTGTACTAAGGCTCTGACTACATCTGAATTAATCTGTGTGAGTTTGAAGCTGGTAAATCACATTTTAGATGGACTTAACTGGTGACTAGTGCTGCTGTTGGAATAGGCCTGAGGGCCCCACACATGGTCCATGTGGGCTACCTGAGGTCCACGGGCACCGTGTTGGTGACCAGGGGTTTAAGTGCACACTGACCCATACCTGAGATACATCCAGGTTGGATTCAAACCTTTATTTTTCACTTGAAATGTATTTTTTATTGAAATACTTCAATGTACAAAACTCTGAAAAGGAGACAATGAATGTTCATATTCTGTAATGTGTAATGAACCCTAAATTAACAGTAACAGAAAATAAAAAATAAATGATAGTAAAAAACAAGGCCATTCACTCTTCATATCAGGATGTAAGGCAGTGGTTCACAAGCTTTTTCAGGTCGTGACCCCAATTTTATATCATACATTTCTGGTTACCTCAGACTTTTTTCTTCTAAAATGAGTTTTATTTGTGCATTAATTTACTTTTATTGGTGACAAAATGCACCAGCTCAGATATTTTATACTGCATTTTATTTGAACTAGATTTATATTTGAGAAAGTGAAAGTTTAGAGACAGTTTTGTGGTGTTTTTATTTGAAAAAGAATATTTAAGCTCTGAGCTTTCTGCCTCTGCAGTTAGTTTCTCTCTGCAATATTATGTATTGTTTTTTTTAATTGTGCAAAATAGATACATAAATACAATTAACAGATAATTGTAATTAGTAATTTAAAAAATCATAGGTGATTAGCATCTATATGATCTTTATATTTAGTCAATGTCACAGTTATACAGTTATTAGCTTTAGTTCCTTGGTCTTCTATTAGTTACAAAATAAGATTATCTCATGAGCCCAGTAGTTTAGTATGCATGTGCTATTTCCTTTTTTTTTATTGTTGTAGGGGAACAAGGGGTGATTAATATTCAAAAATATTAATTATTAATTTTTAATATGTTTGTTGCCAGAGGTGCCATCTAGAATTGAGTTTTTAAGTGTCCGAGATCACTTTATTTTAATTAATTGTTACAGTTCCCTGTTTTGTAGTGGGTTCTTGACGTCAGAATAGATTTTAAATGTCAATAAAAACACAGCGTTTACAGTATGTACATGTTTATTTTACAGGCTTATTAACATGATGATAAATTAGGCAGTTTCACAATTATTCACAGTGATTTTGACTCATTGGTATCACACAAAATGTACATTTTAACACAGATGTATGGTATATACACAGTGTTTTAGATGTTTGTGTGAATTTGGGATTTATAGGGATTTTCTAACGCTCTGAGGATGAGGAGGAAAGAATAAAAATGGAAAGTTAAAGTAATGAAATTAATTCATGGGAAGCTATAAAAATTGATTGGCTCCAAAAATGGTAAAAAGCTGCTTGGCTATTTTTCAAAAATGGAGATAAAACTTAAAGTTAGTCACTGTGGAAGTGGCTTGTAGCAACTTCCT
>NW_021145138.1:0-90159 GCF_900634775.1 Gouania willdenowi
CAGATTAAGGCACTTGGTCCTGCAGTGAGGCATATGTGTATGCGCTTTGAGTCAAAGCATTGCTTTTTTAAGCAGTGGGCTTTGAAAAGTAGTTTTAAAAATATCTGTAAGTTTCTTGTGAAGCACAACCAACTTTATGAATGTAGTCAGAATGTGCATGAGAAACATCCAATTTTTTCAAGTGAAGTTGACATGGGCCCAGCCTCTGAGGTGAAAGATGCTCACTATGTTGAAGGAAAGATTAAAGACTTCTTAGGAATAGAGCATGTCGAACATATAGTTTCAGTACGGTGGATTATGCAACATGGAAATAAGCATACATGTGGAAAATCTCTGGTTATTTCTAATGTTATCAATGATACTCCAGAGTTTGCACTTGTGAAAAACATTTATATTTTAAATGCGTCAGTGTATTGTTTTGAATGCCAGCCTCTCTCTACAGTTGGGTGGAATGATCATTATTTAGCTTATGAAATAGAAGTTCCCGACCTAGCGCAAGCCAATATTTTCATGGATGCTGAAAAGCTTGTTGATTATACACCATGCTACTTTGTTAACTTCAATAATAGCATGTACATTCCCCTGAAGTATGAGCTCACAGATGTCATCAAACATCATTCTTCATGAGTCTTTGAGTGGGGTACTTGTGCTGATTTTTTTTTTTAAGAACAAACACAATTGATGACAGCATTTACTTTTACTTGTTACTTTTGGAATAATGTGGTGCAGTATGTATGAGTGTAACAGAACAGAGAAGGAAACATAATTCCAGCTTTTGCCTCTGTCTTTTTTACATATCACATGGTCATGGTTTGATGGAAATGTAAGAAATATAGCCACACTGTACTGCATTGTGAGTTGGGCATGTTGCAGTTTTCAATAAAGCAGATTTGTTGTCTCAATTCAAGTTAAGTCTATTTCTTGAAACAAGACAATTCATCTTTTGCAAATAACACAGCAGCTTAAAAACCTTGTGAAATGTCACAAAAGCTTGTTTCATCTGACATATGACTCAAAACAAGATGTTTTCAAGACAGTTTCACTTAACAAGGTATTCAAGATGCACTGTCTAAAAACAAGTTCCTTTATCTCACTTAAATCTTGCTCTTTAGGTGATTTTGTCTTATATTAAGTGTGATACGATACGATACGACGTTTTCTTCTTGTTCCGAAGCTTCCATTTGCCAAAATAAAAAAAAAACATAAAAAAAAAAATTTTTTTTAACAAGAATTATTTGTTTATAGTCAGTATATTTCACTTGTTATTGTGCTGTAGGAAGTTTGATTTTAAGTAATTTAATCTAATAATCATCCATTTCTGCTAATTTTAACCCTTTAGTATATTTATCAGGATCTTCTTATTTTAAGATTAACTTGCTGCATGGACAGATAATGTCTCTTGTTTTAAGAATCCTCCTCAAATGTAGTGTTTTTTTCTTATATTTTATTTATCCTTATTTGCAGCAAAGGCTTTGTTTTCAGATCAAATAGAGAGCAGCAGCTTTTCTGGGACAGTCCACAACAATATTAACTATGATATTGGTCAACAGATGAACTCCTCTGTCCTGTTGGTTAGGACAACGTGTCTAACAATAAAACTTAGGCTGAACACCTAACCTGGTTTGTAGGTGTTATATTGTATTATAGTGCATTATTCTAAATGTTAAAATAGGTTCTATTTTATTCAATGGTTTGTTGTGTCGCAGAATTGCATTGTTTTGTCTTGATATTTAAAATAAATACATGCTAACCACAACATTAATTCTAATTAAATTCAGTACATCTAAACGTCTGCTATATGTTGTCACCACTAAAATTTACTTTTTTTTAGATCATCATCAACTCAGGTTGTTCCAGGCTGATTAAAACCATCCCATCTGAGCTGAGACATGAACTGATCCATTTATTCACACTAATGTCTTTAAACACTTTTATTGATACACACAGACCTGGTCAGAGCAGGTTACACTCCCAGTTAGGATCATGGAAAATAACATTTGCTCCATCTCAGTATCTAGTTTAGACTTATTTAGACCTGTGCCCTGGGTATGATGGGTTTATAAGGTGAACAGTACTGCCCCGAGTGCCCCAATGACCACGGGCACCACTGATGCCTTCACCCTCCAGGTTTTCTCCAACTCTTCTCTGAGGCCCTGGTATTTCTCTAGTTTCTCGTGTTCCATTTTTCCTGATGTTGAAGTCGCTTGGTGTTGCTATGACGACCACAACGGCTTTCTTTGTCCACCACCACAATGTCCGGTTGGTTCTCCATTACCATTCTGTCCGTCTGTATCTGGAAGTCCCACAGGATCTTGGCTCGGTCATTCTCTACCACCTTTGGAGGTGTTTCCCACTTTGACCTTGGGGTTTCCAGCCCATACTCTGCACAGATGTTCCTGTACACTATACACAGATGTTCCTGTACACTATACACAGATGTTCCTGTACAGTATACACAGTGTCTTATTGTCTGAGACATTCACTCATATATATATATATATATATATATATATATATATATATATATATATATATATATATATATATATATTAGGGATGCGCAACCTCACTGGCCTTGTGGATGAGTCTGTTGGCATCTGTGACCCTCAGTCTGCTCCCCCAGCAAACAACAGCGTAGAGGATCACACTCCCCACCACTGATTCATAAAACATCCTCAGCATTTTCCTGCAGATGTTGAAGGACCTCAGCCATCTCAGAAAATAGAGGCAGCTTTGGTCCTTCCTGTAGAGGGAGTCAGTGTTCCTCCCCCAGTCCAGTTTATTGTCAATCACCACAAAGACACATTGAAATATAAGAAAATACCATCAATATGGCAGCTCAGACTGAGTTGGTAAGGCTCGGACCCTTTCTTAAAAAAGTAAGTCTTTAAGTGCTTTTCAGAAGAATCTACAGAGAGGAAGGAGAGAGGAAGCCCACTGCTCCTCCATGGTGGGTTACAGTGCTGGCCCTAACCTCTCTGGTGCCCTAGGCCAGATTTTCTTATAGTGCCCCCTTATATGCAGTTTTTTTTTATTCCAAGTAATTGATTTTTACATTATTGTTATAATATTATTATCAGGATCATTTCTAACACTTGCTTAGTGGTCTTCAATATATCCACAAAGAGGCTTTATAGAAGGAGAAAACATGAGCAAAATTACTTTTTTGACATTTTATTTAATTTTGATGAAAGGGTTTCACATACACATATAAGAACACAGACAAGTAAATAAAAGCCAATTTAAATATCTTAGTGACAGGTTAAAAATAAATAAATAATAAATAAATGAATAAATAAATATTATTATTATTAGAGTAAGGCTTTGCACAAAAACAAGATACAAATAAATAATAGATAGATAGTGGTGGGTTGGCTCATCAAGTATTCTTTTTAATCTAAATACTTATGACTAAAATATTTTACTATTTTGTGAAAAGATGCAAAACGTCCAGATTTAACATAACATTACTGAAATTGTAGAAATGAACACACATTAATTTAAAGAATTGCAGTTCACAGAGGTATTGAACAAAGAAACTATTTATTAAAATAGTGTCTTTTTGATGGTGATTTATAAAACAGTTTGAACCAACACAAGCTAAAAAAGCTCCATCCATTCTATGGGAGAGTTTTGTCTCAAAAATATCAACAAATATATCCACAATTTTCACGTGTTTTATCATGTATGTGTAACTGGTTCTAAACAAATTTTATGAAAATTTAAACTGAAGGTCTGGAATCACCACTTTCATTAAATGATGTCCTGGTTCGGGGTAAAGACAAATAAAAATAATAAACAAATGAGTCTTTGGCTGTAGAAAATGAAAGACTTCACACAGAGAATAATGCACAGACACAAACTGCTTAGGTTGTTATACCAAAATTATTATTATAACAATTTTCACAGGTTTTTGCATTAACAATACCACAATTTATTCCCCAAAACAAAAAAAATAAAATAAAAACTGGCCCAAAAAAAAAATAATAAAAAAATACGCTGTAGCTTTAGTCCCTTTTTGTTGTGCACAACTTTAACTCAGTCCAAAAAAAATGTTGAAAATAAATCCGTTTTAGGAGTGGGTTTCTGAGTCACAAGTGTTGGAAAGATCTTACTGGTGTAGGAGACATGAAATCCAAGTCCTACTGAAGCACTGAGAATCTGAAACGATTGTCAACTCCACAGCCACAGGTCCTCGTGTTGGTAGAATTCAGCACAGAGCGGACAGACGGCTCCTCCTTCACACTGAGACTCCTCCCACAGTCCAGGCTATCATGACAAGTACACAGTATCAGACACTGTGAAGTCCAAACCATCCAAAAAAGAATTAAAAATATTGACTTTCTTATTTTCTTTCTTTTAAAGAAAAACATTTTCTTTTGCTGGGCTGTCTAGTTGTGTGGGGCAGGGCCTTAAAGGGGCGGTGCACCATCAGGTGGGGTTGGATCAGCTGCGTAATGGGCAGAGGACATCACCTCAGAGCAGCAGGGCACACAGCGCGAGCAGAGCCATCCAGCTGACATTAGAGTGCAGTGTATGAGAGAGGAGCAGAGACGGTATGTTAATCATTGGGTAATGTACGTTAAGGATAAAATACTCTGGGTAGGCGTGAGTTTGACAGACAGGTCAGCGCGTGTTTGACAGGCAGGTCAGCGCGTGTTTGACAGGCAGGTCAGCGCGTGTTTGACAGGCAGACGTGTGCAATGCACTAACTGTGCAGCAGATGGAATGGTCTGATCAGTGAGACGTCATCCTTTCTTAGTAGAATATTTGATTTGAGTAGTGTTTAAGTTAATAAAAGAACTATTTGGTTAAATAACTAAAGTCAAATGATCAAAAGTAAGTCTTTAGTTAAAGATAAAGAAAAAGTTCCAGGTGATGTCATAAATTGAAAATTATAATGGTTGGTTTAAAGTGATGGATATTAATACTTAACACTTAGTAAAATATGTGTTTACAATTTAATTAATAAATTAACAATGAATAAGTCAGTAAATACATTAAATAAATAAATGCAATTTGAGGAAAATGTAATTGAGATTACAAGTATTTCCAAGTTTAAATACATTTCAAACTAAGGATTTATAATAACTATTTATAAATTAAGTACATTTTAGGTTTGATTTTTAGTTGTGTATTGGTTTATTAGGTGAGTATAATTTGAGCATACTGTTTAATATTACAAAAGCATTTAGCTTAAATCAGGAAAATGGATCAAGTTAACTAAAAATAACAGTAAATTTAGATTCTTTAATTTAAATGCAGATATAAAATCCCAGCATGAGAAAATTGTTAATTATGCTTTGATTCTAACTTTCCCTCTTCTTCCTTTGTCCAGGTTAACAACCTGTTTGACCTGCTGAACCAATGGACAGTTAAAATAAACTCTCAACCAAGCACAGAGTTGTTCTCAGCGTCCTCTGTCTTCCTCTCTGGTCCTTCAAGTTGGGCCGTGGTGTTACAAACACATACAAACTGGACAGACATCACGTCAAAAATCCCATGTTTTGATCTTTTTTTTCTTCCTTAGTGTTAAAGAGAGCTGACTATCACTCAACCTCCCTCCACAGTGCACATGGAAAACACGGTAACCACACAGTCACACTGCCACCTAGCGGATTTTACCCTCAAGTGTCTGTCAACTGCTGTAAAGTGTCATAAAAAAATAATGAGAATCCTAAAAATTGACACAAACATATAAATAAAATAAGGACATAGCCCCACCACATTTGTCTACTTACACATTGACATAGAAAGCTTATACTTTGTTAATGATTTACTGAAAACTTAAATATGTATTTATAAATGCTGAATACTTAACACATCAAATAACAGTAACTTTTATGTGGTTACATCTGTGTGTATTTATCATGAAGTATCATGTGTAAATCTTCAATTGTGCTTGTGAATTGTGTAAAGTAAAATAGACTGCTGTTGCCATGCAACCAATGTTTTTGTTAAGCTAGTATTTTATCTGTTTGTGTTTAGCACTAGCTGCTAACATGTCTTAGCATAGTCGCTCTGCTAACTTGTTTGATAAAACATGACAATTCATTAATCCATGATAGTCAAACACTGACTTACCTCTGGCTTTTCCACATTTTCCTCCTCTTCTTTCTGTGTTTTTCTTCCCTGGACACCAGATCATTAGTTTGGTTGTTTAGACATGACGTCACTGCTGCAGCAGTAAACAGTAAACATCTGGTCCAGCTGCCCTGGGTCACGCTTCAGACAACTGTCAATCAATTTGGGACTAAAACTATTTTATTTTATTTTAATTAAAACTAGACTAACTAATTATTAATAATACTATCAAGTTAAGTTTACTAATATCAGCGTTTTGATTGTGTAATTCATAATTTTATTTTTGCCACCCCCTAGCATTTAGCTATACTGCCTATGCCACGGGCCGGCCCTGGTGGGTTAAATCACGGTTTTTTCAACACTAGGGTAGTGACCCCATGTATATATATATATATATATAATTTTAATAAAAAAAATACATTTTTAAATAAATTGAAACATGTTATAATAATATTAATTTAAAAAATAATTCAGACCTTGGCAGCCCACTGCCCCTCCGGGTCGTGACCCTCTGTAGGGTCACTTGGAAATAAAATAGTCACCTGAAATGTCTTATGATAATGAAAATTTAAAAAAAAAAACTGATTAAAATTATACTTTTACTTTCTAAAAATACATATTTAAAAAAAATAAAGTAAATAAATAAATTTAAAAAAGTAATTTTTAAATAATTAAAAAAATAATTAATTAATTAATTATTTTTTTTATTTATCTATTTTGCACAATTAAAAAAATCAATACATAATAGTCTGTCAGAAAGTCTTACGTTTACAGTTCTTTTATTCTGAAACTGCTTGGTTGTTATGTCATTTCCTTTCTGAGTGCATCCATTTTCAGTACTAACACTACATTCTAAGGGATGAGGGCTCTCTGTGTGTGTGACTAAGTTAAAGTAAGTTTTATTGTTTATTAAGACTCTAATATTATCATCTGACTTGTTTAGACATTGTTTACTCCCACTTGCTTTGCTTTCCTGTATCTTATGTACATGTTAGAATATTTTCTGGGTGTATTTTAGGTCTTTATAGGTCACGTGACTGTGTTATAAGCTGTGGTAAACTGTGAAATGTGTAGCTAACTTTATTCAGCTTTGTAAACTGTATTCCTGTGTGTTATATTGAGGTTTACACATCTTTTATTTGTACTGCTAGATTTCATTTAGCTTCTGCATCACGTCAGACACACCTAGATGTAATTAATACTCTCTGCTCATGCTCACTTCAGGTGATTGGTCCATGTGGTGCAGTCGCGCCTGCCTCCACTAGAGGGAGACAAAAACCACTGAATCATCTAGAATCCTTTCATTATCTATTAACCCTTTACATACCTGCACATTGGCTGTTTTGCTGTTTATTTGGGTTTTTTGACTGAGTTAATATATTTTGATGGTTTGATTCAATGTTTATTCTTGAATTACACATGTTTATACAGCCGTACAATATTAATGGTGTTAATATTATTATTTGTACATGATTGGTGATATTAATCAGATTATTATTTATACATTATTAATAATGTCATCTTATTATTTGTGTCCTTTAAAGAACCAAACACATACCCATAATTATTTGTACCCTCACCATCATCCCTGCCTGTTAACCAACTTCAATAATAAATACACTGGTAACATCTTCTCCGTGCCCTTCTCTCTGACCAGTATTATCCCCTTCAGAGTGTCCCACTCTATCACAATCTCAGAAACTGTAATCTATACTTTCACTTTGTCAAATATAAATCTATATAAAATACAGTATATAAATATCTGAGCCTGCACCTATTGTTACTTTATGCACTGATACTGGCTACTCTGTATCTGTAAAACAAACATGATCAAAACACTAATTTTAGAGAAAAAAGTCTCTATAAATATGTGATTTAAAATGTGAACCACTGAGCTGTCAGTTCATTGATGTGACTTTATTTTATGACTGTGTAGTTGGTTAATCATGACCTTGTAACTTTTACAACTTAAACTACCTCTTTTTTTCACTTTAGAATGACATTGCAGGATTTGATCCATAGTGACGCTCTGGTCCTTTTAACTGCCTGCAGCCCATGAAGGTGAAGATCCTAAAGGTAAAGGCCCAGACAGCTAAATATGTTTACTGTTGAATTATGGTCAAAAAGGTTGATTTTTGGTTAAAGTCGACAATTGATGGTGAATCAACCATCAAACAATCATCAAATTCTAGCCAATAACCAATGTTGAAAAGATGTCATTGAATCAATGTTGTTTTGTGGTTGAATTTTAATGATTGAAATGCCAACGTCTAATCAATGTTGAATCAACATATGCTGTTTGTCACCCACTCCCCCCCTCTCCTCCTCTATGAGCTCTGGGTGAGAGCATTTTATCATGGGCGGGGTCTATCAAGTTTTAAAATTAAGCACCATATGTTGAGGACAACCCACTTAGCGAGCAACGTCTATGGATGTCCAAGACAAGTTGATATCACGTCAGCCAGTCCAGGCCATGATCTGGACGTCTATATCACAGCCAGAATTAGTTGATCAATGACAATGTGATTATACGTCCAGCATAAGAACAGGCTTCACTTGTCGTATGTGTTCATGGGTCAAGGTTGGTCCAGGTGAGACTTTATGAAATTCAACAACTGCCTCTCAGTTCAACAGTTTGACCTGTGCATATGAATGTATTTAGCATGGCCACCACTTAAACACTTCTGGGGCTAAAGTAACAGTGGATAGGAAAGGAGGTACACTGTAAAAAATAAAGTACATTTACAGGAAATGTTCTGTAATTTTGCACAGATTTTTCCAGTTTTTCATTAAAACATTGAAATGCTAGTAGATTTACAGACATTTTCAGTCATTTTAAGTTTTCTGTTTAAAATTACAGTTAATTAACCATAATGTAAGATTACATTAATATTATGTTTTTAATGACATTTTAACTGTAATTTTACATACAATTTTCTGTATTTTTTTACAGGTTTATGACCATTTTCCATAATACAATGTAATAAATGTAACTTAACAGTAACCAGAAGTAATTTAAATATTTACCTTTAGAATTACAAGTATCTAACATAATATGATATTACAATATTAATATGTTTTTAAAGGTAATTCAACATATTTCTTTAATATTCAAATTTGACATAAAATCTGAAGTAATTTTACAGATCTTTCCTAATAATGATAATGAAGAAATACATGTAAAATTCCAGAAATGTTTTAATCCAAGGTGAGTACCCTCTGAAACACAACACACAGACAATGGGGATAATCAAACTGTGATTGTAAAACAGAAACAAAAAATACCTCAACCACCGTTTATTTATGTTGTCAATACATTTTTGTTACTAACACTAAACATTATTTTGCTATTTAATTCCCTGTGAGTGTGTGGTTTATTTTCTGGTATTTTAAAGGTTACATTGAGATTTAAAGGTTGATAAGTTACTATACATTTTCTCAGAAGTAAAAAACTATATTTACCTGTTTTTCTTTTACTGAGAAGAGTCACCATCGTTAAAAGTTATTTAGCATCTCTAGGACTATTTCTTTATTTATGTTTCTACTGTTTACCATTTTTATTCATTACCAAGTAAGAGTACCCAGGACCCCGCCCATTGTCTACCACCACCTTAAATAGTATTAAAACCGTGGTCACCTGGGACGGGTGTTACCCAAAGTTTTACAAGTAGTGATATGATACTGTACTTTTTCAGTAACAGTCATGTTTTGATAGATAGGGATAAAACTGCTTAGTGATTATTATTGTTCTTGTTGTGTTTGTATTCCTAAACTTTAGTGAAATGTAACTGTTTCTACAGGGATGGTGGGATACAGCTTAGTGCAGTATTGTGCTGCTATACACAAAGTGTGGGGGTCCTTTCTCACCCCTGTCACAGGAGCGTGCACGTAGCCAGGCTGAAATCACCTGGGTTAAGTGAGTGAGTTGATATCTCAGTTCATAGTGCAGCTGCTCGCTGACAGAGAATGTTTGGTTAGGTGAAACCCGCTAACAGAGATAAATCCAGGATATACGTATCCAGCTTTGTAGTACAGGCCCACAGAGCTACACATCTTTAACACTAGAAGTCCCACAGAGGTGTCAAATGAACTTTTTACCTATAAAACCCAGAGAGGTGTCATTTGACCCAAAGAGAACACAAAAATTATTTATTTTTAATGACAGTGTGGTGTGAGAAATGTGCAAAAGAACAACTGTGATTTGTTTTCAATGGTTTTTATTTAGAAGAATCTCCTTCATCCTCTTATTGAGACTCGTGACATACTTGGCACTGCCACGGTATCGCTCTCCTACATTTGCCACATGTGTATTTGTGGCAATGAACACATCGCACAGTTGCGCGATTGCTCTTGCAGCAATGGTTGATCTGACACTTAGCCCTTTTCCCAGGGCCAGGTGTAGGCGGTTGTTGTTGGCGCAGTTGCTCTTTGAGTGCCTTCTTTTCACTCACATGAGAGTTAGCCAACTCTCTTGCTAGCTGAACCAGGAAGTCCACCCGTCTCTCCTGCACCCCGGTGCATGCTTGATAAAGCAGATGTGCATTGAGTGCCGCCATGTCGATCATGTTGTAGAACACGGCGACTGGCCATCGCCGTGTTCCTGTGCGCACACTGTACTCCCGCACCATCTGGTCCATCACATCCTCTCCGCACTTTGTGGTGTTGTATTGGGTGATGGTGTTTGGCTTCCTTTTGATGGTTTCCTCAGTCTCAACCACGCTGTGCATGCTGCTGAGAATGTAGACGGTCTTTTTTCGTTTGGGCGCATACACCGTCAGCGTGGCACCAGTGGTGGAAAACACCTAAAAAAGAAGAAATTGTTGTTATTATAGCGGTTTTAAACACAATGACACACTCAGAGGTGTTGATGGAATAAAAAAGACCAACAACATACCTGAGTGGTGAATTCCTTGCGGTCCATCTTTCTAGTTGACTGAGGAATTTCCCGGCGAATCTTGTTGACTGTCCCGAGGATGGTGGTTTTCCGGCTGAGCAGTCGTCGTGCAAGTGTCAGTGATGTAAAGAAATTGTCCGTGGTGACCGTCCTGCCTTTGTCCATAAATGGTTCCATCAGCTTCATCACCACACTCTCAGAAAGTCTCTCCTCACTGGGACGACTGGGGTCCTTTCCAAGATATGGGAGGACATTGCAGATGTACTTTGTTTTCAAATCACAAGCCACCCAAAACTTTATGCCAAATTTGTCGGGTTTTGTTGCAATGTACTGCAGGAAACAGCAGCGAGTCTTCGATGGGAAAAGCTGTTCATCAATTGTGATGTGTCGACCAGGGTTGTAGCATGTGATGCAGTTGGTAACAAACGATCCCCACACATCCGAAATTGCAGCAAACTTATCTGTCTGCACTCGCTCACTGCGCGTAAACATGTCATCAAATCGTAGGTGACGCATGAAGTCTTGGAAACGGTTTCGTGACATAATTCCAGTGATAAGTGGGTTTCCCAGGCATGCTGACCAGCTGTCACGCAGAGATGGAACCTTGGTCACCCCCCTCAAAATAATAACAGAAATAAATGCCATTAGTTCATGGAGGATCATGAACCAGTCCGTCTGCTCCGTTTGCCGTGCATGCTGAATAGTCCATTCTTGAATGGGACGGAGCATGCCAACAGTAATGAAACAGAGGAAGCTCTGAAGGCGACTCCTGATTCTTCTTCTGGCCTTTGCTGTTGGCTCTCCATCTGCAGCGTACGGTTCCATTGGAGTGAAACGGAGAATTGTACCCACATGTTCTTCATGCCACACTGTGCCCTCTTTCGCCGTCTCTGTGGGCTCACTCTCCAACCGAGCTCTCTTTTCCAGATGAGGAGCAGTCTCGTCATCTGCAATGTGAACAAATTCAAATTATTCTTTTCTTCGGTTTTAAATAAAAATAAAGTCAGGAAATGAAAATAGGATGTTTGGGAAATCTAACCTGAAGACAGCTCAGAGTCCGAATCCGAATTTGGCTGAAGGTTTATGTCCTCCCCATCTGAGTCACAAGGGTTTGCATTGTTCAGGATCAATTCCAACGCTTCTTGAGTGGTAAACCTTCTCTGCATTTTGAGTAGAATAAGTGTGGAGTGTCAGCAGGTGGAAGCAGCCAGCTATTTATTCCCCACAGCACAAAAGGCTGCATGACAACATGGTATTCCAGGGGTGTCTAATTCCGGTCCTCGAGGGCCACTAATCAGCACACCTTATTCAAATGATCATCCAGCTCTGCAGAAGCCTGATAATCATTTGAATCAGGTGTGTTGGAAGAGGTGACTCTGTTTCTTTCAATGTTTGTAGTCTGTGTTTGTTCTCCCCCAGCATCAAGCAGAACGAGTTAATAAACGGGGCATTGTGACTTTAGCTTCCAGGGCACTTCCCCCTAACATTCCAGACTTCCATTGTTAGAGTCAGGCTCTCCCCCCTGCTGATTTCTCAGGTGATTCATTTACAAATGAATAGACGCAAATTGTAGCCATCAGAGTCGTCAGTTTGGTCCTAGAGTTCATTTGACCCTGCTCTGGGACTTCTGGGGGGATATAGAAATCCCTGGGACTTCTAGTGTTAAACTACAGATGATCGCTTCATCTTCATAATAAACATCTTTAGAGGAACAAATGTTTACACAAATAATGTGTAGTAGAAGTGGTGTTTGTGTGTCTTTTTCCAATGTGTGTGTGTGTGTGTGTGTGAACCCTCCATGAGTGGCTCTGATTGGCTGCAGGCGGGTCAGAACTACATGAAGGCTCTGCAGTATCCTTTTACACAAGTGTTCTCAACCTGGGGGTCACGACTCCATTTGGGATCATGAGACTACTGGGAGGGGGCCACCAGATGCCTTCAAGAAACTAAAAATACTTTTTTGGTTTCAACAATTTCAGCCCATTTTTACTTATTTTTACCATTTTTCTGCAACTTCACCAAATGTTCCATATTTTAACCTATTTTCATCACTTTTTCTTGCCATATTTTTGTTCCTTTTAGTGCGTTTTGTTGCTCATTTTTTCCCTCTTTCAAGAAATTTTCAGCACTTATAAACCCTTTCCACCACTTTCTCACCTAATGACACATATGTTAACCCATTATTGTCACTTTTAACCTCTTTTCACCATATTTCATGATTATTTTTGAGAATTTACCCACATTCACCATTTGTCGTGCCCATTATTTGAAAGTTTAAATTATTCCAATATTGACACTTTGAACCCTTTTTTAACACTTTTTCTGTCCATTTTTGCCCACTCTAATTTGTGACTTTTAACCAATTTCTGTGGTTTTTAAAATCATATTTTACCACCTTTTCCACCATTTTTGGTCACTTTTAACCCATTTTATTTCTGATTACAACACTGATTTACATCTTTAAGATGACTATAATAATAGTAAACATTCCTGGTTAACAGTGGATATTATTCAGATAAATAAATACGTGTTAATCACATTACAACAATGGACTATCATTTTGCTGACTTTTTGCTGACACACACACACACACACACACCAACACACAGCATTGTGCCTCTCTGAGCTACTGCTGCGCTAACAGACGCAGACAGGTCTGTAATCAAAGGAATCAATGATATTCATCAACCTCAGTGAACTCACTGACATTTTTCAGCTCATGGACAAAAGGAAGTTATTGTTATGTTATGGTCATTTTTATATTCATCATCATATCGTCAAATGTATGTTCATGTGTACAATTTGTCATGTTTTAATACATGATGACTCCATTACTCTTTACACTTTTGAACAGCTGAATCATGATTAAACAGTACAGAGCATACTCAGTGCACAGAGCCAAGGCCAGAGTCTCTGCTCGCATGCAGCACACACTATCAAGGAGATAAGAGTGGCGCCACATCTTCTTCATAACATATACGTCTTCATCATCCTCAAATCTTTCCACTATTGGGCATCTGACTCTCCCCTCCTCCTTACCCCAGAGTGGAACTTTGCTCTTATCTGTATAAAAAGCTTAAGCTTTGAAACTGTTAGTCAGAGCGTTAGAACGGGTCTTGAACGGGTTTTGCATTTTTGCTTTGCCACCAGCCTTTGTTTTTCATTCTTTCAGGATGGAAGCTTCTTCTTTACTCCTTTTTATTTTATCTTATAATAAATCTTTTTTATAAAACCATCAATGCTCTGCCTGGACTCCATCATTCAACCAGAACAATAAATCATGTCTCCAAATGAGGTCAACCGTAAATTCAGCCGTAACAGTTATAACTGCAACAAATAAATATATATCTGTGATGTCTACAAAACACTGACAAACACAGACAGACAGACAGACAGATTTTCTTTTTTTTTTTTTTTTTTTTTTTTTTTTTTTTTTCTTTTTTTTTCTTTTTTTTTTTACCTTGTTTGCACATGCTGTTGAAGGTTAACACTACAAGAAGTGCAATCTTTTAACAGCAATGCATATTTTATTATTGCAATTAAATAAATGAATTTATTTCATTGCATAATTGTGACCATCACCAGCCCTCCCTAGGGAAGGGTAAATACTTTATTAAAGGGAGGATGTAAAAAAGAGATAGGGCAGTGTTACACCAGGGTGAGGGGGGTGGGGGGGGGGGGAGTTAACAGGGAGGAGGGATACAAGATAGGAAAACGAATGGGTGGGGAATAATCAATAAGTTTCAAGTGATGTGATGTGAAATTGTGGTTGTGTATATTGTGCTTATTGTTGTGTTATCAAGCCAGTCTGGTGACCAGTGTGCGGCTTAGGAATAATGGTGGTGGCTGTGAGCAGAGGAGGAAGTGAGTGGAAGTTACATAAAACAGGTATTTGGGAACAACGTGTCTATGGTTGAGCCCAGTATGAGTGTTATCCCACAGCCCGAGGCCAGTGCGTCCATGACAAATGTGATTCCAAGAGCCGCTACTGCAAAACCCATAAGCCGCCCCCGGGCCCGAAGAAGCAGTCGGGCCAGCAGAAAGAGCGAGAGATCTAGGGGCCCCCGGCGACCACCCCACGGCCAAGCAGCCCCCCGAACGCCCCCAAGGTCCCAAGCCGAGAGGCTGCCATTGCCCCCCCCATACACACCCGAAAAGCCCCCAAGGAGCCAAGGACCCAGCGCACCACGCCACCGACTCCAACCCCCAACCCCCAGGCCCCCCAGCCCCCCACCCCCCCACCACCACCCACACCCCCGCGCCCAGCCCCCCGAGGGGAGGGCCCAGAGAGCCCCCCGCCCGAGACCCCAGCGGAGGAGACAGACAGATTTTCAATTTCAACAATTAATCCCTCTATAAAAAGTGAGGGAGATGATTTTTAGTTTTAATTTTACGTGAGGGTGTGGATGATGTAAAAAAGCATTTGATGAAGACAATTATTCTGAAATGTGTTGGTTTCTGAACCACTTTATTATTGATGTTAACAAAGATCTTAGAACTCTCACATTAACTAATAAATGACTTTGATCACCGTGCTTTCCTTTTGTTGTTATATTGGAATAGTTTTTGTAACGTTACACGACAGACAAATTCACCCAAAAAAACAACATACAAATTGATATATATATATATATATATATATATATATATAAAATGGGTTGAACGACTTGATCATTTTAAAGGTTGACTTTATGTGAACACTTGTTGAGTTGACGTCGGTTAGTCGATGACATCACAAAGAGCCACAGCCGTGCTGAGTGACAGCCGAGTGCAAAAAAAAAAAAAAAAAAAAAAAATTTACACTGACTCCCCCTTAAACTTTGAAGCATTACCTTCACCCACCAGAGCATCTAACGCTGAAAACCACCACAACACCATCACTGTTTAGTCCTTCAGAAATATTCACTGTTACATTTTGACAACATTCAAAGATTTGCATCAATACGATTGGCCCATAGAATGTGACATCACTGTGCACCAGCACCTCCTAAGAACTTTGTACAGTTGACTTCTGCTGTGACAACTAGAAGCACACGAGCCTCCACCAGGGGGCAGTGTACCATAGCCACAATCATCCTTCTCATAGAAAGCAATAAAGGAATGGAACGAGCTCACAACACACCTGAAAAGTCAAAGTGAGTGTTTTCTGTTCACTGTAGAACTTCAAAAGTGTCTGTGGAACAATCAAAGCTGCTCACTAGTGTTGTGTTCAAGACCGCACTATCCGAGACCAAGACTTGCCCGAGACCAGAATGCACCGAGACCAAGACAAGACCAAGACTTTTGGGACCCGAGACCGAGTCAAGACCAAGACCGAGTCAAGCCGAGACCGAGGCCAAGACCAAAAACATTTTATTTAAAAAAATATATAAATAAATAAAATTATGACAAGTGTGACAGACTTATTAAACACACACAGACTTATTAAACACACACTGACTTATTAAACACACACAGACTTATTAAACACACACTGACTTATTAAACACACACGGACCTCAGTAAACACGGTAAACGGAACAGGCTTCACCGCCCGGCTGGCACTAGGACCCAGAAGCAGAGTAAGTGCGTCCCCTGTCCACCCTTCACAGGCTGTAATATCATCAGTTTATCATTTTACCAGTTATTAGAGCTACTGTATTTACCAGGGAGATAATATTTATTACTGGTGATTGTTTTCTGGATTTTTACTGGGATTTTTACCGGTGATTAGTTCATATCTCCCTTGCGCTCCGCGGTCCAAACTGACACCGTAGCCACACAAGTATGAGTGTCACACACGTCACTCAGTCACATTAAGGAAGGTTGTGGTCATTATTCGGGGTGGATTAAATAATGAATAAAGGATTGTTTTATCCCGTTCTTCTCCGTGTTATTATCACATTATAAAAAAGTTTAAAAATAGCAGGAATTAGTGCTGGTCTCGAACGGTCTTGATGGAAAATCCGGAGTCCGAGACAAGACCGAGTCAAAATGCTTCAGAGTCCGAGACAAGACCAAGACCTTTAAAATTTGGTCTCGAGACCGGTCTTGGTCTCGAGACCAAGACCGGTCTTGACCACCACAACACTAACGTCTAGTGACTGTTAAAATACACCAGAAATATCTATATAGAGGTACAGGTGACACTGTCTATGATATTTCACTATTCAATAATTCTCCTGTGCTTTTTGCATCTTTTCCTTTGAGTGAGGGAGTGTAAAAATTGTCCAATTGTGCAGCTAGCGCTCTACCATTTGAGCTTCATGATTTTGATTAAATACACACAATAAAAATATTACACACTTTCAAAATTGTCACACAAAGTAAAGAGATTTTCTTGATATTTTCTTTTAAATTGCCTGATATTTGTACTTTTTCAGTGATGATTCAAATGAAGAAAATCACAGTGTAAAAAAACAATGAGCACTGGAATCAATGTGTCACATTTATTTATTTAACCAGACGAGATCAACAACTTCCTGAACTGTTGGTGTCCATTTTCCCGCTGACAGCAGGTTTATGTTGGAATCCTGTGCAGCCTGATCTCTGGGTTCTTCAGTCCAACACTGGAACCAGAAGGTGTCGTCACCATCCGTGTGTCGCTGGGATCTGAAGATGATTCCTGCTCCATGTCTCCATCCACACAGAGATGTGAGTGGAGAACAGATGAAGTGCTGAAGGTCTTCCCACACTCGTCACATCAGAAAATATTCTTCTCATGAACTCGTTGGTGGAGATTAAGTTGAGATATGTACTTGTAAGATTTTCCACATGTGTCACATTTATGAGGTCTTTCTGATGAGTGGCTGATTTGGTGATGTTTTAAATATTGATATGTTGTAAAAACTTTGTCACACTGGTCACAGGGACACACTTCATGTCCAGTGTGAGATCTCAGGTGTTCAGTGAGGGTTTGTTTGTGTTTATATATTTTCCCACAGTGGTCACAGTGATACAATTCTGTTCTGGAGTGAGTCTGCATGTGCCTTGTTAAAGATGATCTATGTCTAAAAGTCTTTCCACACTGTTCACATCTGTGAGCTTTGATGCCACGGTGAATGAGGACATGTTGACTGAGGGATCCAGAATCACGAAAAGTCTTTCCACACTCGTCACACGTGTATGGTTTCTCTCCACTGTGAACAAGATGATGTAGTTTCAGGGTCCGCTTTAAAGCAAAAACTTTTCCACACTCGTCACATTCAAATGTTTTAACTCCAGTATGAATGACTTTGTGTCTTATTAAGTTACAATTCTGGTTAAAAGCCTTTCCACACTGGTCACAGTTAAATGACTTTGATCCAGAATGGATTCTTTGATGTTTAGTGAGGTTTGATTTACTGCTAAAGTTATTCCCACACTGGTCACATGTATGTTTAGCTTTAACTCCAGCTTGGCTCTGCTGTTGAACTCTTTGCTCTGAAGTTTTTCTCTTAGATTTGTTTCTTTGTTGTGGCTGAGCTTCATGGTCCTGAGAGCGTTGAGGTGTCACTTTGTTCTGGCTTCCAGAGTCCTGTAGAACAGTTAGAGATTAAACACAGAGAAGGAACCAAACAAACATCTGTTTCTAAATGTGTTCCTAGAAAGAACAGTGGCTGTTAAAGATGGATCAGACATAGCATTAGGCTTCAGTAGGAGATCAACTTCAATAGAACATCCACATGGACGTCAGGAACCAAAGTTTACCAGAAGAACATTGACCAAAGCATCACTGCCTCCACAGCTCAGTGGCAGGATGGACATTAGCATTTGTCTCTGATCAAATGATGCTTATTTACATCTTATTAAATAATGTGGAGAAAATATGAGGAGAAGCTAGACTTCAATCCACTCATTCCTCACCATGTTTGCTGTCACGGCTGAGTGGTTCCACAATCCTCCATTCACCTGTAACATCAGCATAGAATCAGCTCCACCTGAAGGATAGAAGAGACAGAATGAACATGAAGGATCTAGAAATATTCATCCATCCTTTGCAGTGTTATCACTTTGAAATTGACTAAAATGATCAGTTTGTTGAGAGATCACATGATGTGGAGGAAAATATTTAGATTTTGTGGCTGAATAATTTAAATTCCCATTGAATTGTAAATGAAGGTCTTCAGAGGAAACAGTTTGACTTTGAGGTTTGACTTTGTTCTTACAGGATTAATGAACAACTTGTAATGAGCTCATGATTGGCTAATTATGGTCCTATAATATCTGTGTTAATAGAATCATAGACAGAATGACAGAATCAACCAATAAAAATAAAATCCACTGTTAAATGCAGAAAGTGACATAATGTGAATGAAACGCTGTCATCGTGAGGTAAAGGGAAATGTTAAAGGGGACCGTTCATTTGGTGCACCCCAGCACCCCTCCTGGTCCTGAGCTAAACAACATGTTGAAGCGTCCACCTGAAACACGTCTAAACTACCAAAATACTGAGCAGACCAGTTCCCACGTAACGTTTATGTGTCTGTGAAGCTACGGCCATTTCTGGTGAAGAGCTGCAGTTGTTCTGTTGTTGTGGACGAGACCAACGATGACAGGGATTGTAGAGTCTGAAACATCATAGGTTCATGATAACTTGATAGCTTCTAATACTGTACAATATTCTGCCCTCTAGTGGTGAAATAACTGATGTATTTGTTTTTGTTTAATCATTATATTCTGGAATGATGTCATCAGGATGATATAAATTAGTTTAATTTAAATGAAGTTGATCAAACTTAATCAATAAACCTGATCAGATTCAGTAAACTATTGATCCCTGAGGGGAAAAATGTTGATATTAATGCTGCTCTCATACATCTTTATATTACATATATAATAAAAAACGTTTTTTGTTTAAATGTATTTGTAACATATTTCTAGAATATTTCTAAATAAATGAAATTTTAAAAAAAATGAATCATTTGTGTGAATAAAACAGAAAACAAAATATCCCTGAACTTATTGATTAAAGTCAGGTCATGTTCTCCACCACAGATCCTGGATCAGTACCAGTAGTGGGGCGGTTCACTTTAAGTTAAAAGCAAAAAGTTTGGCACATAGATGGCATGAACACTACTGATTATTTTAGGATGTGGATCCACCTCAGCAACCTCCCCTAGTGGTCGTTATGGCCATTTTTCTCAAAATGGCAGATAATTTATTGAAATACATATTGAAATTCGTAGCCGAGCTCATGCTGCTTTATAAACACGTGTCTGTTTACATGTCAATCATGGGAGAGAGCTTCCTGGAGGCGTGGCTTCTCCAGCTCAGTGCCAAGTCAAATTCGTCATCAAAGTGGGAAACGCTCACACCTGTATGGACTAACACTCACCTTATACTATGTATCAGTTTACAGTAGCTTCTTGGAATGTGCGTGGCATTCGCTCGCAGGCTAAAAAGATTAAGATATTTGACTATGTATCAAGATTAAATGCAGACATTGTCTTCTTTCAAGAAACTCACTTACTTAAATCAGAAGAAAAATCCCTGACAGATTCAAATTTTAACAAGATATATAATTCATGTTTCAATTCCAGACAAAGAGGAGTCTCGGTTCTTCTCAACAAAAGGTTACCCGTTAACATAATCAACTCCGTCATAGACCCAGAGGGTAGATATATTATTATCAAAGTAGTAATCTATAACAAATGTTTCACAATTCTAAATATATATGCCCCCAATAATGATGACCCTGATTTTTTCCATAGAATTTTCTCAGAGCTCTCAGACCTTTCTGCAGACTCATCTTTAATCATCGGAGGTGACTTCAATCTGGTGCTCAACACATCATTGGACAGATCTAGTAAGTGCTCAAATACAAAACCATCTCGATCCGCTAAAGTATTAATGGATTACATGGAAGATCTTGGAATAGGAGATGTATGGAGACTGAATAACCCAACTAAAAAAGAATATACCTTCTTCTCCCCCGTGCATAAATCCTTCTCCCGAATTGACTTTTTTCTTTCAAATAATTCCATCGTACATAAGATGTCCTCTAAAATACATCCTATAATTATTAGCGATCATGCCCCAATATCCCTCTCCCTGCAGTGTGACTCTAATCAGAAAGTATCCTCTCTATGGCGCTTTAACACCTCATTACTTAATGACAGTGAATTTGAAAAAATTATAAGAAAAGAATGGGAGGACTTTCTATTGACAAACGACTCCCCGGAAATATCACCGTCCTTACTCTGGGAAACTGGCAAGGCTGTCATTAGAGGGAAGATTATATCATACTCTTCTTTTAAGAAAAAACAGGAACAGATAACAGAAAAAACAACTGAAGAAAAGATCAAAAAACTTACGGAAGAATACGCAGCTAACCCATCTGAACTATTATGGGAAAAACTCCAAAATACAAAACTTAATCTGGATATCATTTTATCTAAAAAAACCGACTTCATTTTGCAACAATTAAGATACAAAAACTTTGACTACAATAATAAATCAGGCAAATATTTAGCAAATCAGCTCAAACACAATAAAGAAAATTCCTTTATAGCAGCAATTTCTGATAATGCAGGTCAAACTTTAAACCTACCTCAGGACATTAATAACATTTTTCATGATTATTATCAAAACTTATACTCATCAAATTTAAACCCTGACCCGGAAGATATTAAAACCTTTCTAAATAAACTAAACCTACCACAGCTCACTATAGATCAGAAAACCACCTTAGACTCACCATTAACCTTACAAGAATTACAAAATGCTTTAGACAGCATGTCAACAGGCAAAGCACCAGGTCCAGATGGGTTCCCTGCTGAATTCCTAAAACATTTCTGGTCAATGCTGGCTCCACTATTTTTCAGAGTAGTAACAGAGATCAAAAATAAAGGGCATGTAGGAGGTCACATGAATACAGCAAACATTAAATTGTTACTTAAACCAGACAAAAACCCCATATTACCCTCAAGCTATCGTCCCATCTCACTTATTAACACAGACTTAAAAATTATTTCCAAAGCACTCACATCCAGGTTAGAGAAAGTAGTACAGTCAATTATACACCAAGACCAGACAGGATTTATTAAAAATAGACACTCCACAGACAATGTGAGAAGACTGTTTAATGTGATCAACATGGCACAGAACTCTAAAAAGAAAAAAATAATCCTGTCACTCGATGCAGAAAAAGCATTTGATAGAGTCAACTGGTCGTTCCTCCTAGCTGTCCTTGGCAAATTTGGCTTCGGAGAATCATTCATCCAATGGATCTCCACCCTGTACAATAAACCTAAGGCTTCAGTAACCACAAACAAAATAACATCCCAAAGCTTCACACTGCAGAGGGGAACCAGACAAGGCTGCCCACTCTCACCTTTGCTTTTTGCAATATTCGTTGAACCTCTCGCAGCATCTGTACGTCAGAACTCTGTTATTAAAGGAATCCACTCATCCATCTCAGAACACAAAATTAATCTTTACGCGGATGACATCTTACTCTATTTGGAAGAACCACAATCCTCTTTGGAGGAAGTATTTAATCTAATAAACAGCTTCTCTAAATTATCAGACTATTCCATTAACTGGACAAAATCATCAATCCTCCCTTTGACAAAAAATTCATGGAATCCTGCAAACCAAAATCCACAACACCCCTCCACCACAAATACAATTAGATATCTAGGCTTAAATATATCACCAAACTTAAATGAATTAATTAAACTAAATCATGATCCGATGTTGGACAAAGTCACAGAAGATCTGCGGAGATGGAACAATCTCCCCATCTCACTACTTGGCAGGATAGCCTCAGTTAAAATGAAAATCTTACCTAAAATAAACTACCTGTTCTCAATGATACCACTAAAACCACCAAAACAATGGTTTCAAAGATTAGACTCTGCAACTACAAAATTCTATGCTAGAAATAAAAAACCTAAAATAAGCCTTTCAACCCTTCAAAAAAACAAAGACGAGGGTGGTTTAGAAGCCCCTAATTTCATGCATTATTACTTAGCAAACCAAATATTATATTTAACAGAATGGCTAAAACCAAAAGATTACTACAACACCTGGTTAGAAATAGAACAGTTAGACTGCAAACACATTAAACTCTCTGATCTCCCTTTTATCACTGCGACCCTCAAACATCACAACTGCTTTAAAAACCCACTAATTGCCTCCACACTGACTGCATGGTGGAAAGCCCTGGACATCACAAATGTTCAATTAAAAACTAGTATACTGTCTCCAATCTGGCACAACCCCGACTTTAAAAATAAAAAAACACCACTTTATTTGAAGATATGGGAAGAGAGTGGAATCACTCATCTCCAAGACCTCTTTGAAAATGACAAGCTTAGGACATATAATAATCTAACCCAAGCTTTCGGTATAAATAAATGTAACTTTCTACAGTACTTACAAGTAACAGAAACAATAAAGAAAACTACTCCACTAGACTTAACTACTTTACAACCTCCAGAACTGGCTATATATATGAAAAAAATCTCAACAAAATCAAAAAAACTCTCAAAAATATACAGAGCTCTCTCGATCACCAACTGTAATTACTTACCAATCGCTAAGTGGGAGGCCGAACTCTCAATCACCCCGAGCATTGATTTCTGGACAGAAATTTGTCGTAATACTTTTAAGATGACGAAAAACACAAATCTTCAGCTAATTCAATACAAGGTCCTCCACAGATCCCACATTACCCAACAGAAAATGCATAAAATGGGCTTCTCCCCAACAGACATCTGCTCTCAGTGCACCCAGAATACAGCGGATTCCTATTTACATGCCTTATGGCTTTGCTCCCCAGTGCAACACTTTTGGATTCTAATTACTGAAAAACTGTCCTCCATTTTGGACTGCAGAATTCCTTTATCTCTAAATCTTTGTCTGATAGGAGACCTGACAATGCTTCAACTTCCCGCAAACCGATCACAATCAATCCTTGCGGCACTAGCCATAGCAAAAAAAACAATATTACTAAATTGGAAAGACAAAAAATCCTTAAACATAAACCAATGGCAAAATCTCCTCACAGAATTTATCTCCATGGAAAAGATGTCTGCTCTCAGAAAACAAAAAAAAATAATGTGCTTTGAGGAGCGTTGGACTCCTTTTTTAATTGCATTAAATCTAAATTTTTAAAGCCTCATGATCTAGCCTGCAAGGGACTGCCAGCACCACTTTTTACTAACGCACTAGTCCAACTGTAGGCCTGGGCCGCCCTTGGGCCTCTGGGGTAGTCCTGGCCGGGTTGGCTGGGGAGGGTTGCCGGGGTGCCTGGCTGCCTCGGCGCGGGTGTGCATTCCTTCTGGGTGTTCACAGGGTCCCAGGGCTGTTCGATTTGGCGCTGTTGCCCCTTGCATGCGCATCTGGTTGGCCTCTGGGGCTGGGGCCCTGCGTGCTCCTCTGCCGCTCCTTCCCCTTGCTCCATGTCCCCCTGTCTCGTCCTCCCCCCCCTCCTCCTTTGCTCTTGCGCCCGCCATCCGGTTGGGCTGGGTTTGGGGGGCTCCCGTTTGCCTGGGGGCTGGTGGGGGGGCTGTTGCTCCCGCCTGGGGGGCGGGCGGTGCCGTGCCGGATGGGTTGGCTGGGGGGTGGTCCCGTTGGGGGCCTAGGGTGGTGGGGTCCGTGGCTCCGGTCCGGGGGGATCCGGGGTGTGGGCGGCTTTGGGGGTGGCTGCTGCCCGGGGTCGGCGATTGCCTCCTGGGTTGCTGGGTGGCGGGGTGTGGCCGTGGGTTGCTCCGTCGGCCCTTGCGGGTCCTCGGCTTGGCTCCCTGGGGCGCGCCTTCGCCAGGGATGTCGCTTGCGTGACGGGCCGGGCGGGGCCCCCCTCCGGTGTGGCCAGTACAGCTGAGGGTGTGGGGTGGGGGGTGCTATGGGGCCTCCCCGGGGGTCGTGTTGGGTGGGTGTGCGGGGGCGCGGCGCGTGGCTCTTGGCCTGGTGGATCCGCGTCGGGATTGGCTGGTCTGCTGGCTGGGCGCACCGGGCGCCGTGGGTGCCATTCCGGGGCGGGGGTGTCCCGGGGGTGGATCCGTGGTCTGGGTGTCTGGGGGCGTGCTCTCCTGTCATCTGCCCGGGGACCGGCCGCGGCTCGTGGCGTCGCTGCGCAGCCTTGGGTGGGGCGGGGCTGGTGGCCTGGGGCCCGCTGTCGTCCGGGGTGCGCTGGCGTCGGGGGGGTGTCTCGTGCCGGTGCGTGGGTCGTCGGGGGTCCCCTCCGTGGGGGGGGGGGGGCTCTTCTGGCGCCGTTGGTGTGGGATGGCGGCACCGGGCTGGGGGTGCTTCGGTACTCGGGCTTGCCGGTCCGTGGCTGGCGGGGTGGCCCTGCTTGGCGGTGGATGGTGTCCTCTTTCGTCGGGGGGGCCGGGGCCGCCTTCCGGTGGAGGGTGTTGTTTCGTGGCGCCGGGTGGGCCTGTGCTGGCCCTGGTGCGGGCGCGGGCCTCCCCCCTGCTCGGCCGCTCCCCTTGGCGGCGGGGGGGCGTCACTCTGGGCCGGCGTGCGGCGGGGGTCGCTCCCTGGGGCACCGGGGGACGGGGTTGGTGCCTGGCTGCGCCCGGGGGTGGGGGGTGCCGCTGTGCTCCGCGGGGCCGTCGCAGTCTGGGGGGTGCCGTGGGGGGGGTCTCCGGCTTTGCTGCTCCGGGGCCCACAGTGCCGCTTGCCCGTCTGCACCATCTACCATCTCGCGTGGCCCGCCACGCGGACGGGCCCGGCTCGCACCGGACAGTCCTCCTACATGTACACTTCACCTCACTCCCAGCTGGTCTGGCCTATTCACAATATGCACCACACACCCATACCCAACCCTTGGGGGGCTGGATGGTGGGACTGGGGGTGGAGGGGGCCGCCACCTGTGTCACTATGTAGTGGCGTGGGGGCGGCACTCCCACCTCTAGTTACCCTACTAATCCCTCCAATTTTAATCACACCTCAACATGCCACCCCCCGGAGGGTGTACCCTCACTTACACCCTCCGGCCTATTACACCACATACACGTATATCCACAGAGGTAGGATGGGGAGCACCGCTCCCCTCCATCCCCCTTCTTTTAATTACACCCCATACATTCACTGAACACACACACTCACACAGGGGATAGGGAAGTGCCTCTCCATTGGGGAATGGAGAGGCACCATAACAGGGTGGTGGGTTGGCTCACATATTTGGGCCTCTCCGGTGGGGGCCTGGCCCCTCTGTTGGTGGCTGGGCCACTACATAGAGTGAAAATACATCAGGATGGTGTGGTCGGGCGTGGCGGTGGGTCTCGGGGGGGCTTTGCTGGGGTCTCTCCTTGCGGGGTCTTTCCGGGCGGTGTCGGCCTGGTGGAGCGCGGGGACGCTTCCTCCCCTTGGGTGAGGCTTGGTGCTTGTTTCGTCGGCTGGTTGGCTTGGGGGCGGGCCCCGCGGTGTGCGGGCCTGGGGCGGCCTGCCTCGCCGGTTTGGGGGGTGGGTGTGCTGGGGGTGTGCTGGTGTCCTCACCGGGGTTGGGGCGGGGTTGCTAGGTGCCTCGGAGCGATGCTGTTTACTGGGGGGCGGCGCTAGCTGTTCCGGTGGTGGAGGTTGCTGTCGGCCGCCTGGTGGGTCTGTCCTGCCATCTGCGGACTGGTGGGTGGGTCCGGGGCATCTTTGGCTCGGGGCTGCGGTTCCGCACTTGATGTGTGCCTTTGGGGTGCCTCCGTCCCCGCGGTGGGGATCGCCGGTTGCTCGCGGGCCGGTGGGTGGCGCTGCTCCGTGGCTGGCGCTGCCCGGGGGGCGGCGGGCCCTGGGCTGCTGGCCTTGGGCTGTCCGGGGCTGTGCGGTCCTGCTGGGCTGTGGCCGGGTCCTGGGCGGGGGTGGGGGGTGCGTCCCGGGGGGCTTGGCCCGGGGACTTGCCCTTGGGGGGTCCTGGTCCCGGGGGGTGCTCCTGGGGCCCGGGGTGATTGGCTGGCTGGCCGGGCCGGTCCTGGCGGGGGTCTTTCGGGGCGGGTGCCGCGTGCCGCGCCCTTGCATGCCTAGTGGTACGGCCCCTGCTTGGGCAGTGCCCCGTGAGGCAGGGTGCTGGGGATGCACAAGGCGGTCTGGCTTGGCCCTTGGAGGGGGCCCTGGCTTTTAAAAAAAAAAATAAAAAAAAAAAATAAAAAAACTAAAGCCCGTTGCGCGGGCGACATCAACAATAGGTGATTTGGGGCGCCATGGGGGGCTAGGTTGGGGTGCCTGGGGGCCGGCGGGAGTCTCCCCAACCCCCAACCCCCAGGTCTGGGGGTTGGGGGTTGGATTGGTGGCGTGGTGCGCTGGGTCCTTGGCTCCTTGGGGCTTTCTCGGGTGTGTATGGGGGGGGCGATGGTTGCCTCTCGGTTTGGGATCTTGGGGGCGTTCGGGGGGCTGCCTGGCCGTGTGGTGGTCGCCGGGGGCCCCCGGGTTGCCCGCTCTTGCTGCTGGCCTGGCTGCTTCCGGGGCCCGGGGGCGACTCGTGGGTTTTGCAGTGGCGGTTCTTGGAAATACATTTGTCATGGATGCACTGGCCTTGGGCTGTGGGATAACACTCATACTGGGCTCAACCACAGACACGTTGTTCCCAAATACCTGTTTTATGGAACTTCCACTCACTTCTTCCTCTGCTCACAGCCACCACCATTATTCCTAAGCCGCACACTGGTCACCAAACTGGCTTGATAACTCAACAATAAGCACAATATACACAACCACAATTTCACATCGCATCACTTGAAATCTATCGACTACTCCCCACCCATTCCATTTCCTATCTTGTATTCCTCTTCCCTGTTAACTTCCCCACCCCTCTCCAACCCCTCACCTTGGTGTAACACTGCCCTCTCTTTTTTTACATCCTCCCTTTAATAAAGTATTTCTTACCCTTCCCTAGGGAGGGCTGGTGATGGTCACAATTATGCAATGAAATAAATAAATTTATTTAATTGCAATAACAAAATATGCATTGCTGTTAAAAGATTGCACTTCTAAAAAAAAAAAAAAAAAAAAAAAAAAAAAAAAAGTGGGAACGCGTCATCAAAATGTAGCGAGGTGTTTGGGCTCACCCTGTAGTAAGAAAGGAGCAAATCACCCTCTAACTAACGATTGAGGGAATTAATTAAAAACTATATTTAGGACATGTGTATGAAGCCCTAATAACACTTTATCATGTTTAAAGCACAGAAAAGTTAATTTAGCGTAACATGTGCCCTTTAAATAAACATTGTTATTGTCACACTGGCTCAGCATCTGATTTTGGGTTACACACACACACTCACACACACACACACACACACACACACTCACACACACACACACACACACACACACACACACACACAATAAAATGATCCAATTCAGACTAAATGTTAAAATGAACAGATTTAAATAGAGCTTTTTTGACAAAGTCGTTCCAAAGATCTTTACATTATCATCTCATTCGCACAAGATTATTACTAAATATGTAAATAAGTTTAAAATAAAACAAGCAGTTTTTACTCACAGGATTCTGGAAAATCACTATATTAGTCATTAAAGTTGACATTATTATTAGAAACTCACTTTGGTCTCAAACGTTGCTCACTGATGACATCTGCTGGTCAACGTTAATCTATATTATTAAAGCTACTTAAGTCGTTTCTGATGGTGCACGAGGAGATTCTGTAGAATGGTGGAGATTCTGCAGCTTTCATCTTTGCCTGAGTTGCTTTGACAACTTGTCAACATTGAGCTTCTATTTTAGCCTGAGTTGCCATGACAACTTGTCAACATTGCTCTATATATATATTTATATAATATTGAGCTTATTTTTTTTTTTAATAAATAAAACCAGTGTAAACATATTTTCTAATGATAATCTGTACTTCATTAAGAAAATCTAGTGATTCCTTCAATGACTACAGTGTTCTTTCATCCTAGCAGATTAAAATGAATCCTCATATTATGTCTGTAAATTGTGTCTTACCTGTAGCAGCCATTCCTCACTCAGGTCTTTACTATTTAACCTTTCAAACTTCACAAAAACGTTTGTTTTACTTTTTGATACAAAGACACTCAGAGATATTTTACTACTGAACCACTTGTAGTGAGAGAAACAACTGAAGATTTAGTTTTGTTTGGTTCTCTTTCATCTTGCTGCCACGGCAACCGTTCACTTTCAAGTAATGTCAACAAACTGTTTCCTATGTTGTACATGTATACATACAGTGTGAACAAATTTAGTTAATGTACTGACATTTTACTTATTATTTTTAGGGGATAATTTTACATTTCCACTGATGTCCTTATTACTCAGTACTTTTATTTATTCAATCAGCTTAGTTTTTTTTTTTTTTTTTGTCACTGGCCACGTTTACAATTGAGCTTTAATTCCTCTTTAATTCAGAATAAAAGTTAAATCCTCTTTAAACTCACCTTGTAAACATTTAATTCCAAATTGTATCCCAACTTAAACTTAAATCTGAATTAGGTGGCTGGTTTATTCCGATTTCATTTCTGAATTAAATAATTCCTCTATCTTGTAAACACTTAATTCTGCTTTAATTTAATCCACTTAAACACTGTAATTAACTAGTATTTTCATTATGTACTTTATTTCAGTATTATTTTGGGTTGAATTTTAGAAAATCTGAGTCTTTAATCGTTCTCCTCTTAAAGTGTTTCTGTTTTTCTGTCCACATTTACACAAATAAGGGTCTACATGGTGGTAAAATACATCAAGGTCTTGACAAAACATTTGTCTAGTGCAAAAAAATGCAGCTTTTGCCATAATTGCAATTTTTTGACAAGATTCTTTCACTGTCACTGATGTTTCCATGCAGGAAAATAGCAACAAAATGTGAAATGAGATCAAATTGTTGGTTATCTTTTACTGAGGCCAAAATGTTTGATAATTCCAGGGGATCTATTGGGGGATTTACCATACTGTTACAGATTGGTACAAAGTGCACAGCCATGTCCAGCTCATCATGTCAATCAGGGAGATCTGCTGCACCTGTAGAGTTGAGCACGACTGTGAGTTGTTGACAATCAGCTGGACTGGACTATATAAGGAGGATTTTCAGGATTTGTCTGTCACTCATGTTAAAGTTGTGCTGACTGTAAATCATTAATATCTTTATTGCTTAAGTCAAAAAGTAAAAATCAATAAACAGATGAATATCCAGCACTGTGGACGACACCATTGTGATAAACTCTGACTCAGAACCAGTCTCTGTAACTCACAGTGTGAGATAATAAGTAAGTTACACTATGAGATAATTAGGTCACAGTGTGAGATTATTTATTTATTTATTTTATCCATGTCACCTCCAGGGCTCCGTATGTATTAGTGAATATTTTTGAGACAAATCTCTCTCATAGAATGGATGGATTTTTTTTTTTAGCTTGTGTTGGTTAAAGCTGTTTATAAATCACCACCAGAAAATAACACTATTTTAATAAATAATTTCTTTGTGCAATACCTCTGTGAACTGTAATTGTTTAAATTAATGTGTGTTCATTACTGCAATTTTAGTAATATTATGTTAAATCTGGAAGTTTAGCATCTTTTCTCAAAATATGAATATTAATAGTAAAACATTTTAGTCATAAGTATTTAAATTAAAAATAATCTTTGACGAGCCAACCCACCACTATCTATCTATCTATCTATCTATCTCTCTTTAATCTGTATCTTGTTTTTGTGCAATGCTTTACTATAATAATATTAATCATTTGTATTTTGAACCTGTTACTCAGATATTTAAATTAGCTTGTATTTACTTGTTTGTGTTCTTTTATTTGTGTTTGTGAAACACTTTTATCAAAAGTAAATAAAATGTCAAAAAAGTAATTTTGCTCATGTTTTCTCCTCATGTAAAGCATCTTTGTGGTTATGGTGACGACCACTATGTAAGTGTTAGAAATGATTCTGATAATAATAATAATATAACAATAATGTAAATGTAAAGTACGTGGTAATAAAAATATTAGGGGGCTCTAAAAGAAAATCTGTCCTAAGGCACCAGAGAGGTTAGGGTCGACACTGCCCGTCATTCTTTGGTTATTTCGTTTCAAAACCAAATTAAAAAATAAAAAAAAAAAATAGTTTTTTTGTTTCATCCAGAAACAGGAAATTTTAAAATCAAAATAACAATGACAACATATTACATCGTTTTGTTTGTCTTTTTTACAAAGTGCAGTTGATTCTATATCTATGCCATAAAAAATGTGTGACTGCAGGTGACAGAACACATTTTTGAGGAGGATCGTCTTTTAACCCTCTGGGGCCTAAGGCGTTTTTGTTGTTTTTTCATTGTGTTTGATTTTACCTTTATATTTCATATAAGGAAATCCATAAACCTTGTATGTTTGGTATCATTTTTTTCAGGAAAACCTCCCAAATATGACTATGAAGTATTTTCTTTAATATGGCATACTGTATTAACACAGTGGATCTAAAACACTATAAAAACTAAAATTTGAGTGGGAAAAAAGTTAGGTTTTTTTTTTTACTATAAAAGTCACAAACATTTTTAACGAATCATTTTTATTGCTTGTTTAGCAAATCTAAACTATGTATTTAAAAAACGTTTGTACAGATGAATCAAAAAACACAGCTATATATAGATATTTACAGTGAAATGGAAGCAATGTCAGGTGATTTTGTACAAATATTTACAAAAAAAATATGAATCACAAATACAGAGAAAGGCAAATTATCTGTGCCTCATTGTGTTGATATAAAACAATAAAGTACTATACTAGACACTACACTACATTCTAATCTCACTCACTACACACTAACTAAACAGTCAAATCACAGTAATAATCACTATTATCTCAAATCTCTCAACTCACCCTCTCTTTCTCTGTCTCTGTTTACCTCTACAGCGTCTTCCTGCACAGAACCTGCACTGACGGCTTAAAAAAATGTCACAAAGAAACACACGTACATTTTCCTCATAACTCCACTTCTATTTGGCTTATCAACATGATTTAAAAACTGTTTCGTAGTTTGACATCCGCACTTTCGACACGGATCGAAACGACGCTGCGCTTTTCCGCTATTGGCTCTTTAAAACGATCATGTGATCAGGACGCGCCGGCGCGTGGTCGGCCCCAGAGGGTTAATTTAACGCATGCCTCGAGATGCGTTCAAAGTCCCTGGGAAACCCAGAAATGTCAGTAATTTGTAAAACATCCCCACACAGCCCTGACACCACGTGAAAACAAGAGGACATGACTAAAACCAGACGTATGGTCACCATACATGTCATCATTGGCGTGGGCGACCGTGGCTCAGGTGGTAGTGGGTCGTCTTCTGATCGAGAGGTTGGGGGTTCGATCCCAGTACCTGACTATGTGTCGAAGTGTCCTTGGGCAAGACACTGAACCCTAAGTTGCTCCCAGTGGTCGACTAGTGCCTTGCATGTCAGTCCTGTCCCACTGGTGTGTGAACGTGAGAGTGATTGGCTGAATGAGCTGATATGGAAAGCACTTTCCGACTGTTACAGTGGTGATAAAACTCTATATAAATCAAGTCCATTTACCATCATTATTTAATAATGAATGAAAGATAATAAAAATGCAGTGTTATAGTTTGGTCACATGGGGGAGATTTATAAAGTTGTATTATTGTGAATACATGGAATTTTGGTGTTGTTTACCATATCTGCATTGAAAAAGGAAACTTGGGATGAAATATTAATTAAAACATATTTTCAAATAAATATCAAAATAATATCAATTCACTGGAACACATTTGTCATAAATATCATGTCTGCTATTAAAAACTGTATATTACAATAGTTAGCATATTAGCCCACACTTAGCTATAATAGAGCTTTTCATCTGTAAACCCTTCTTAGAAACCAATGATCACACAATGTCCATCCATCTTCATACCCGCTTATTCCCGTTTATCAGGGTCGCGGGGGTCTGCCGGTGCCAATCTCCGGCTCTCATAGGGCACTGGGCAGGGGTACACCCTGGACAGGGCGGCAGTCCATCACAGGGCAACACAGACACAGACAACCATTCACTCACTCATTCACTCCTATGGGCAATTTAGAGACTCCAATCAACCTTACAGTCATGTTTTTGGATTGTGGGAGGAAGCCGGAGTACCCGGAGGAAACCCATGCAGCACGGGGAGAACATGCAAACTCCACACAGAAAGGACCCAAGTCCACCACAGGGCTTGAACCCAGGACCTTCTTGCTGTGAGGCGGACGTGCTAACCACTAAGCCACCATCACACAATGTGTTGCCTGTTATCTCACGCTACGAGGTGACTATTGTTGGAATTGTCCCTGTATAAATAAAGTTTCATTGAATTAATATGTGACCTTTGACAAATAAACAGTGGTTGCAAATATCAAACTACTTCTGTGTAACTCTATTGTAGTCCAGTCATCACATTTATAAACTATCTTAGTCATCTAGGATCTGTGCACGTCTGCATTGACTCCTCCCACCAGAGCGTCATGTTTAAGGGAAGAAGAAAATGAAAATGGATGATTTATTATTCATTTTATTTATGAGTTAAAAATGCAGCTATATTCTGAAAATGAAAAATTATTTCTGTTAATGGATTTTAAATTGAATTATGGTACAGATATACTTCCATAGTTTATACAGTTGACGTAGCGTTCTTATTCTCTATTACAACTTCACAGTTGTTTTTGTTTGCAATGCCTTTGAATAAGTTGTTTTGTGCCTGACTTGGCTAGCTACGCCACAAGTTTTCCCTCAGTGTCCTTAGGTCTCACATGTTAGATGGACCTTGAACTGAGACATGTTTGAATACTTTACATTGTAGTGTTGCACAAATGTTTGATCATTTTGTTTTTGCCTTCTTCACGTGACAAATCACAGCACTTTATACAGCAGCATATTATGTGTTTTGTTCATTTCTATTTGTTTTGCTTTAAAAAAAAGTCTTAAATTGTTTTAAATTTGACATAAAAAGTGTGCAGCAACCACTGTTTCTGGTGTACGGTTCATACTGTTAATAAATGTTGATGGTACTCATACTCCTGGTTGTGATTCTGATAAGATGTTTATTCTTTTGGTTTTAGTTTTAATATAGATTTAGGTTTATTTCAAAATGAGTCAACTTGTATCAAGAAACAGCTTAATCATTTTTCACTAATGCTGAGTCATTTTTTACTTAGATTAGTTGTTTTCTTCTTGTTCAGAAGCTTTAATTTGCAAAAATTTAAAAAAAAAACTTTTTTTCTCAAGAATTATTTGTTTATAGTCAGTATATTTCACTTATTATTGTGCTGTAGGAAGTTTGATTTCAAGTAATTTAATCTAATAATCATCCATTTCTACTTATTTTAACCCTTTAGAATATTTATTAGGACCTTCTTATTATAAGATTTAACATCTTTTTTCAATATTTCTTGTTAAGTAAATTTAACTTGCTGCATGAACAGATAATGTCTCTTGTTTTAATAATTCTTTTCAAATGTAGTGTTTTTTCTTATATTTTACCCTAATTTGCAGCAAAGGCTTTGTTTTCAGATCAAATAGAGAGCAGCAGCTTTTCTGGGACAGTCCACAACAACATTAACTATGATATTGGTCAACAGATGAACTCCTCTGTCCTGTTGGTTAGGACAACGTGTCTAACAATAAAAGCCCATCATCACAGAGCTTCATTTGGACATTTCCTGATTAGCAATCATTTATTAGCTTTAGGTTTGGACCAGATGTGGGTCACACAATACTCAGTCTAGTATTGGCCACACCCCAAAGTAAACGCTCAAAATGAAGGAACAACACACAAAATAATAGCAAAACTGAACAAAAGGACAATAAAAGTACACAAATGTACTGTACAGTTTCACAAAATGACCATAAATATGCACAAAAAAATCTAGAAAATGCAACAAAAAAACATGAATAACTCATTAAACACAAAACAAGAAGAATACACAAAGACCCTGTCCTCTGAAGCTGGATTTCCTCTTCTCTCTCTGTCTCTAACTTCCTGCATTTATTCAGTGTGTGCTGTACTCAGACTCTGGATAACTTCTTACCAGGCTAAATCACCATGGTCACTTAGGCTGAACACCTAACCTGGTCTGTAGGTGTTATATTGTATTACAGTGCATTATTCTAAATCAGGGGTCTTCAACGTTTTCCAGGCCAAGGACCCCCAAACTGATGGAGAGATGGAGCGGGGACCCCCTACTTATATATATTGTTTAAAATTGTGTTTTATATTAAACTGGTCCTATAGTGCCATGTATAAATGTACTATTGTGCATTCAATAGTAAGATATTCAAATAACACACAGGTTTATATATTCTTGTTTTTAGTTTAAACATGTGCAAGGTACAGTGAGTAGGGTGGCCATGCCACTGCCATTCATAAACATAACATAACATAATAAACGGATACCTGCCAAGATCAACAATGTCCGTCAAATTGCATGTAACAACATTTTGCATAAAAGCTGTTCAAATGGACATTTTTGTTCAACATAAATGTGGAAACGAAAATTATTGATGCTTGTTAGTGCCACTGGCATGCATAAACATAACTGTTATCTTGCATACAATACTGAACTATTAACATAATTGACAGATTCATGTTTTAATTTTAAACATACATGTAGTATGGGCAGTGAATCCTCAAACCAGCTTTAAATGGCATACATTAGTCACTAATGTATGATGGGACAGGTGAATGAACCAGTGCCCAGCTTGAAAGAGCTCCTGTGTGTCGATGAACGTGTGCATTGCTGACTGAAAGACATCTTCTGCCTCCATTTATCTGTTCACTACAGTGTGTTGGATTCATGTTAATGTGTATTTAAAGACATTTCAATTTATTGAAAAATTTGCCTCCTCCATGAACCGCCACCTTAACGTGGTGGAGGGGTTTGAGTACCCGAATGATCCTGGGAGCTATGTTGTCGGGGGCTTAATGCCCCTGGTAGGGTCTCCCAAGGCAAACAGGTCCCAGGTGACGGGTCCGACTAAGAGCGGTTCAATAGCCATATATGAAAGACAAAAATCAAAGGCAGTTCACGTCGCCCGGATTGGCGCTACCGGGGCCCCACCTTGGAGCCAGGCCCGGGGTTGGGGCTCGAGTGCGAGCGCCTGGTGGCCGGGGCTTTGCCCACGGGCCCCGGCCGGGCAGAGCCCGAAAGGACGACGTGGGCCCGCCCTCCCGTATGCCCACCACCCGCAGGAGGGATCATATGAGGCCGGTGCAGTGTGGATCGGGCAGTCGTCCAGGGCGGGGGCCTTGGCGATCTGATCCCCGGCTACAGAAGCTAGCGTTAGGGACGTGGAATGTCACCTCTCTGGCGGGGAAGGAGCCTGAGCTTGTGTACGAGGTGGAGATGTTCGGACTAGATATAGTCGGTCTCACCTCGACACATAACAAGGGCTCTGGAACCAGCCTTCTTGACAGGGGTTGGACTCTCTTCTACTCTGGAGTCGCCAATGGTGAGAGGCGCCGGGCCGGGGTGGCTATACTTCTTGCCCCCCGACTTAGTGCCTGTACGTTGGAGTTTACCCCGGTAGACGAGAGGGTAGCCTCTCTCCGCCTTCGGGTGGGGGGACGGATCCTGACTGTTGTTTGTGCCTATGGGCCAAACAGCAGCTCGGAGTATCCACCCTTCTTGGATTCCTTAGAGGGAGTACTGGAGAGTGCTCCTTCTGGGGATTCCCTCGTTCTGCTGGGGGACTTCAACGCTCACGTTGGCAGCGACAGTGGGACCTGGAGGGGCGTGATTGGGAGGAACGGCCCCCCTGATCGGAACTCGAGCGGTGTTTTGTTGTTGGACTTCTGTGCTCGTCACAGATTGTCCATAACAAACACCATGTTCAAGCAAAAGGGTGTCCATATGTGCACTTGGCACCAGGACACCCTAGGCCGCAGTTCGATGATCGACTTCGTAGTCGTGTCATCGGACTTGCGGCCGCATGTCTTGGACACTCGGGTAAAGAGAGGGGCGGAGCTGTCAACTGATCACCACCTGGTGGTGAGTTGGCTCCGATGGCGGGGGAGGATGCCGGTTAGACCCGGCAGACCCAAACGTATAGTGAGGGTCTGCTGGGAACGCCTGGCAGAGTCTCCCGTCAGAAGGAGCTTCAACTCCCACCTCCGGGAAAACTTCAACCATGTCTCGGAGGAGGCGGGGGACATTGAGTCCGAGTGGGCCATGTTCCGTGCCTCTGTTGCTGAGGCGGCTGATCGGTGCTGTGGCCGTAAGGTAGTCGGTGCCTGTCGTGGCGGCAATACCCGAACCCGTTGGTGGACACCGGGGGTGAGGGATGCCGTCAAGCTGAAGGAGTCCTACCGGGCCTTTTTGGCCTGTGGGACTCCGGAGGCAGCAGACAGGTACCGACGGGCCAAGCGGAATGCAGCCACGGCGGTCGCCGAGGCAAAAGCCCGTACATGGGAGGAGTTTGGTGAGGCCATGGAGAACGACTTCCGGACGGCTTCGAAGAGATTCTGGACCACTATCCGGTGTCTCAGGAGGGGGAAGCAGTGCACCGTCAACACTATGTATGGTGCGGATGGTGCGCTGCTGACCTTGACTCGAGACGTTGTGGATCGGTGGGGGGAATACTTCGAAGACCTCCTCAATCCCACCGACACGCCTTCCAATCAGGAAGCAGGGCCCAGGGACCCGAGAGTGGGCTCTCCTATCTCTGGGGCTGAGGTTGCCGAGGTGGTTAAAAAGCTCCTCGGTGGCAGGGCTCCGGGGGTGGATGAGATCCGCCCGGAGTTCCTCAAGGCCCTGGATGTTGTGGGGCTGTCATGGCTGACACGACTCTGCAACATCGCATGGACATCGGGGGCAGTGCCTCTGGATTGGCAGACCGGGGTGGTGGTCCCCCTTTTTAAGAAGGGGGACCGGAGGGTGTGTTCCAATTATAGAGGGATCACACTCCTCAGCCTCCCCGGTAAGGTCTATTCAGGGGTACTGGAGAGGAGGGTCCGCCGGATAGTTGAACCTCGGATTCAGGAGGAGCAATGTGGTTTTCGTCCTGGCCGTGGAACTGTGGACCAGCTCTACACCCTCAGCAGGGTCCTTGAGGGGTCATGGGAATTTGCCCAACCAGTCCACATGTGTTTTGTGGACCTGGAAAAGGCATTTGACCGTGTCCCTCGGTGATTCCTGTGGGGGGTCCTCCGGGAGTATGGGGTATCGAACCTCCTGATAGGAGCTGTTCGTTCCCTGTATGACCGGAGTCAGAGTCTGGTTCGCATTGCCGGCAGTAAGTCGAAATCGTTTCCGGTGAGGGTTGGACTCCGCCAGGGCTGCCCTTTGTCACCGATTCTGTTCATAACTTTTATGGACAGAATTTCTAGGCGCAGTCAGGGCGTTGAGGGGGTCCGGTTGGGGGCCTCAGTATTGCATCACTGCTTTTTGCAGATGATGTGGTCCTGTTGGCTCCGACATACCGTGACCTTCAACTCTCACTGGATCGGTTCGCAGCCGAGTGTGAAGCGGCCGGAATGAGAATCAGCACCTCCAAATCCGAGTCCATGGTTCTCGACCGGAAAAAGGTGGAGTGCCTTCTCCGGGTTGGAGATGAGGTTCTGCCCCAGGTGGAGGAGTTCAAGTACCTCGGGGTCTTGTTCACGAGTGAGGGAAGGATGGAGCGAGAGATTGACAGGCGGATTGGTGCGGCGTCTGCAGTGATGCAGAGTCTGCACCAGTCCGTCATTGTAAAAAGGGAGCTGAGCCAAAAAGCGAAGCTCTCGATTTACAGGTCGGTCTACGTTCCAACCCTCACCTATGGTCATGAACTTTGGGTCATGACCGAAAGAACAAGATCGCGGGTACAAGCGGCCGAAATGAGTTTCCTCCATAGGGTGGCTGGGCTCTCCCTTAGAGATAGGGTGAGAAGCTCAGTCATTCGGGAGGGGCTCAAAGTAGAGTCGCTGCTCCTCCGCATCGAGAAGAGCCAGATGAGGTGGCTCGGGCACCTAATCAGGATGCCCCCTGAACGCCTCCCTAGTGAGGCGTTCAGGGCACGTCCCTCCGGAAGGAGGCCCCGGGGAAGACCCAGGACACGCTGGAGAGACTATGTCTCTCGGCTGGCCTGGGAACGTCTCGGGGTCCCCCCGGAAGAGCTGGAGGAAGTGGCCGGGGAGAGGGAAGTCTGGGCCTCCCTACTGAGGATGCTGCCCTCGTGACCCGGAAACGGCTAAGCGGGAGAAGATGGATGGATGGATGGATGAAAAATTTGCGGGGGGGAATATAAAAAATGTCTAATCAACCAAAACTTTCGCGACCCCCCTGCAGTACCTCCGCAGACCCCCTGTTGAAGACCTCTGTTCTAAATGTTAAAATAGGTTCTATTGTTTTCAATGGTTTGTTGTGTCACAGAATTGCATTGTTTTGTCTTGATATTTAAAATTAATACATGTTAATCATGACATTAATTCTAATTAAATTCAGTACATCTACACGTCTGCTATATGTTGTCACCACTAAAATGTAGTATTTTTTTTCTAGATCATCACCAACTCAGGTTGATCCAGGCTGATTAAAACCATCCCATCTGAGCTGGGACATGAACTGATCCATTTATTCACACATTAGTTCTTCTAATGTCTTTAAACACTTTTATTGATACACACAGACCTGGTCAGAGCAGGTTACACTCCCAGTTAGGATCATGGAGAATAACATTTGCTCCATCTCAGTATCTTGTTTAGACTTTTTTTAGACCTGTGTCCTGGGTATGATGGGTTAATGAGGTGAACAGTACTCAGCCATGTTGGGAAGTCTAGAAATCACACAGCATTTCACCCATACATTGTGGTCCATGCCAGAAAATACTACAGACCAAGTATTTGTAGTGCAGTCATAGCACTCAACAATTCTGTTTCCTGCGCGACAAGAGACAACAAAGATCTGCTTGTTAATCACTGCAATGTCAAAGTAACTGTGTCTGTGGACCATTTTAGGGACATCGTACCAGGTGTTGGTCACTGGGTCATAAGCCTCAGCAGACCTCAGATCTCTGAACCCATCGCTTCCTCCAACTGCAAAAATGTGGCCTATATATGCAACGACTCCAAGTCCACTCCGAGGTGTTCCCATAGGAGTGATCAGTGTCCACTGGTTGGTGTGTGGGTTGTAATACTCAGCAGTATTCAGTGATCTAATGTTACTCCTACTCCATCCTCCACATATGTAAATCTTATTGTTCAGTGTGGTGCAGCTGGCATTTTCCCTCCCTTCATTCATTGATGCAATGAACATCCACTGGTTGATGTTGGGCTGGTAGCGTTCAGCAGTTCTTAGTGAGGTAAAATTCCTGTAGCCTCCCATAGTGTAGATGTATCCCTTTAGCACAGCAACACTCACACAGCGCCGTGACTCCTGCATTGGTGACATCTCCTGCCAAGTGTGTGTGACTAGGTTAAACCTCCACATTATGTTATAGGGGTCAGTAATTCTTAAACCACCACCCACAATGTAGAGGCATCTACCAAGGAAGACAGTGCTGTAGAAGAATAAGTGAGTCATGGAATCCTCCAGACTAGGATGAGTGTGAACTGTGATCCAGCTGTTAGTTCTGTAGTCAAAGGCCTCTATGGTCTTAGAAGATATTCTAAACATCAGTAAGACGGCGTTTGGCAAGCGACGGCAAAACAAGGTGTTGTTGATCCCAGACTCAGAGCAGAGTAACGAAGGTTGAGACATGACTTTAAGGGTATCAGAGACCAAGAGATGGGACTCAGGGTTTGTTTTTACCACATCATTGTTAAGCACATTGTCTGTGATGTAACTTTTGTCCATCAGCCCCAGTCGTACCTTTGGTAACAGAGTAGAAATGGCTCCCTGTCGTTCCTCAGGCATGTGGTTTATCCATCTTAAAACACTTTGATAAACTGTGCTCTCCTGGGTCACAGTAAGGTCATCCTGACCCAGGATATCAGCCAGCTCCTGCACCTCCAGCTGCAAAAACTCTTCACAGAGTGAAACTTCCTCAAAATTCTCACAGATAAAGTGAAAGGCCTCATACTTCAGTTGAAACAAAATGGGAATATACCAGACTTTAGTAAACTGCCACAGCCCAATGCATTTTTCTGGACAGAGGTGATCCTTCAGAGCTTCAAAGCATGTTTGTTCCAGACTCTTTACATTGAACTGATGCACTTCCATCATTAGATCAAAAATATAACTGTTGTCAGAGTGACAGAGATTAAGTAAATTCACTCAGTCCAAGGAGTTTGTGAGTTATAGTGTCTCTCTCAGAAGGGTTTCCCTCATTATAGAATACTCAAGGTGCTGCTGAGTCCTTTGATGTGCGACCAGCTCCTGATGATGTCATCAGCAGAGTGTGTGATGATGTCACAGTGAAATTCACACTGACATTCCTTCTGCTGGCTCCTGATTGGTGGATGGCATGACAGGTTCTGCGTGCTTTGATATCTGTGTGTGTAGGTGGGGGGGTCTCAACTATCAATCAATCAATCAATCAATCTTTTATTTGTATAGCGCCAAATCATAACCAATGGTATCTCAAGACACTTTACAGTAGAGCAGTCTTAAAGGGATAGTTCGCCTATTTAAGACATGACGTTGTATGCAATCCTCACCAGCACTATAGTGCATACACATTGTCTCACGCAGTGGTCACCTCCGTGGTCCGAGTTCTGGCCACTTGAAGTTGTTCAAGAAAGTAGTCCCGGTTAGTTTCCGGGGCCACAAAACTGTGCGTTTTTAATAGAAAAAAAATATATGCGTTTGAAAGCTTGATTCATTTAAATTACAAAACCTACAACATGTCTGACTCCGCGACTCGCGGACAACATGTCTGACTCCGAAACTTCCGCGAGTCGCGGAGTCGAACATGTTGTCCGCGAGGCGCGCTATCAACAGCTGATGGAATTAGGCGCACCGTTGACGTTGACGGCAGCGCGGATTGATGGAAACGGAAGAGAAAATAGTGCCGATTAAAACTGGAGGTATGAATTTTTTTTGTGGGCGGTTTTGTGATGTAAATGAATCAAGCTTTCAAACGCATATATTTTTTTTCTATTAAAAACGCACAGTTTTGTGGCACCGGAAACTAACCGGGACTACTTTCTTGAACAACTTCAAGTGGCCAGAACTCGGACCACGGAGGTGACCACTGCGTGAGACAATGTGTATGCACTATAGTGCTGGTGAGGATTGCATACAACGTCATGTCTTAAATAGGCGAACTATCCCTTTAAGGACGGACTCTTCATTTTATGGATACACGCATATGCATATATACGTATATACACATACATATGTATCCCACACCCAACATGAATTCATCACGGCGGCAAGGAAAACCTTCTGTTAAGCAGCAGGAACCTTGTGTGGATCCCATTCCTATGATGAACAGCCATCCACGTTATGCTGTGTTGGGTGTGTGCAGAGGAAAGGGTGGAGACAGAGTTGTTGAGACTCTGTAACTCCACACTGAGGATCCCACGGACCTGCAAGACAAAAGCCAGAAGGAGTACAGGAGCAAACACACAAGGGAAGAAGCAGACATAGAGGGAGTGTTAGAGAGAGGAATGGGACCCTCTCCGGTCCCTCTCTAACCTAAATGACCTCTCTCTTAATGCCCTCTCCAACCTCTCTCCAACCGAGCATGCCAGACCCCCCCGGCAGTCTATGCCTATTGCATCTTAACTATGAGCTATGAGCTGGTTCCTAACTAAAAGCTTTACCAAAGAGGAATGTTTTGAGCCTAACCTTAAAGGTAGAGAGGGTGTCTGCCCCCCGAACCGTGGTTGGTAGATGGTTCCAGAGAAGTGGGGCCTGATAACTGAAAGCTCTTCCTCCTATACTACTTCTAGAGACAAATGGAACAACGGGTAGTCCAGCATTTTGAGAGCGTAGTGTTCTGGGGGATTGTATGGCACTACAAGCTCCCTGAGATAGACTGGTGCCTGTCCATTTAGGGCTTTATAAGTGAGAAGAAGAATCTTGAATTCTATTCTATATTTTATGGGAAGCCAATGCAGAGAGGCTAATACAGGAGTAATGTGATCTTTAACCTAAATTGTTGTGGGATTATTCATCAATAAATTGGTATTTGTCCTACTTGCTGATTTATTAAGATGTCAAAAAGAAGCTTCTTTACTGACAGTCATTCTAGAGTTTTGGCTATTTGTGAATTTTCTTCCAGGTTTGGGAATGATTAACAGTTTAGATACTCTTTATCTGTGTTTATTGTATACATATTCATACCTTGTCCTTTCTGACTCATACACTAACATTTACAACTCATGAAAGCAGGTTTATGGTCCTTGATTAATATCTGGCCGGTATGGGGTTTGAACCCATGACCTTGGCGTTATTAGCACCACCCTCTGACCAGCTGAGCTAACTGGCCTATGAAGCTGCAAAAATGTGTAAAAATATGGTTGAGTTAAAACGATCACGGTTCTAAACACCCAGAAAGTTGGCAGGTGAAAATTCAGCAGTACTCATCCCTTCGCTTAAAGCTGCAGTATGTTTTTTTTGTTTTTTTATGTTTTTGTTCTTTTTATTTGGTCAAAAGTCCATAATCATCTTTGAGCATTTTGTAATCCAAAGTGTTCTGAGTAGACAGTGAATCTCTTCTCCTTCTCCAGGCTCTGAAAATGAAGTTTATCAATACAGAATGGATGTCAGCCAATCAGAGGTCTTTCTACCAACACAGCAATCTTATGAGCTGTTTTAAGCATTACTATTGGCTGCTGGAGCTGCTCATTAAAAATCAACGTGTGTTCTTGATCTGAGAGTAGATAAAGTCTCATGGCTTTATATTCCAGCAGAAATCTCTAAGGTGACTTTTGTCAAATCAAGAGGAAAAATGTAGACTGAGGTGGAGAAGCAACAGAATAAAGGCACAAACATGTTCATGAGGAACAGAGTCACAGAGGTTCCTCTGACTCTGTGTGTGTGGTGGACTTCACTTGATCTGCTTTCAGTCCGTGCACAGTCTGCCCTGAGTCAGAGAGAGAGTGATAACAAACGAGATAAATAGCTTGTAAAACTAAGAGAAACATTATCTAAGGTGGAGACAGAGAACAGACACATTTCATCTGCAGTGTGGAGTGTGTCTGCTCTGATCAGCTGCTTGTGTGAGGATCACACACACACACACACACACACACACACACACACACATACACATACACACACACACACACACACACACACACACACACACACACACACACACACACACACACACACACACACACACAAGGCCTTATGGCTCTCATGGCCGGCTGTAGGTCGAGGCAATTCTTGGTAGTGAGGGCCAATCAGCTCTCGACTTGTGACCAAGAATTAACCAAGAATTGACCAATCGCTTCCCGAAGTCCCGCCCCACAGCAACCAAAAATTGACCAATCGCTTCCCGAAGTCCCGCCCCACAGCAACCAAGAATTGACCAATCGCTTCCCGAAGTCCCGCCCCACAGCAACCAAGAATTGACCAATCAGAGAACTTCCATCATTCTTAGCCAGCGGACTTGGAAAATTACCGGAGATTTCACTGTACCACAGCATCGCTCAACATTACATCGATTTTTACAAGGTAAGTGCAATGAACTAAGTAATTTGTGTTTTTAAAACACTTTTTTAAAAATGAATTGGCAGGGTGTCTGTCTAGCGAGAGCCATTTTATTATATTCACGCTCGTAATTACGACGCTTTTACCTGGCACAACCCCCCACTACTTGTTTTTCTGGGGTTGTTTTCACACAAACTCGTTGTTTATAGTGCTTCAAGTCACGGCAAAGTGTTAAGATTTATTTTCCAGTGGTAGCTTAATTCATCAATGAACGTAATGTTGCAAACGGAAGCGTGTATTATTTATTTACTGTGTTCTTAAACTGTGTTCCACTTATTTGTAGATTTGTGTATCAAACATTCATTCATTCAGTCAGTCAGTCAGTCAGTCAGTCAGTCAGTCAGTCAGTCAGTCAGTCAGTCAGTCAGTCAGTCAATCGTTTATTCATTCATTTCCCCCTGATAGGGCAAATGTGTGTAGATAATTCAGTACTTTTTTATATTTATTTGAGGTTAGCATCTAGCTCCTCCTTTTTCTTTTAACAAGTTTGCTAATTAAAAACTTAGCTGTGTTAGGAATAACATGTTAATTCTAAGTCAGCGTGTGTACATAGTGTATGCAAATACTTACTGTTAATTAAACATTATCTGTTCATCTACTACAACTAAGCAACTGCTGAAATGCCTATTCAGTCTTTTTTATTTCTTTGTCAAACAGATGGAACCCCACTTTTTTAGACGGGCTGATGGTAGCTTAAAAATATCTGACTCCTTTGAGGCAACAGAAATAAAAAAGGCTAATAAGGGAAAGCCATGGATGCGACCCTTGTCCCCAGAGGCTGTGATGGATAAGGATCGAAGCAACCTGCTGGAGCACAAACGAGATCCATCCAACAGAAAACACTTACTGGGTTTCTTTGAAATCCAGTTTGGTGTATTTTCTCTTATTGTCTGTAAAACATCTAAGATTGGTTAATACGTTGCACAGTGTTTATTCATGGTTTTGTTCTTTGTTTCAGGGGAAGAAAGCGCATGCTGTGAAGGTGAAAAGTCAGAGTTCACCTTCCAGATTCCTGCATGGTCGGGTGGAGCGGGAGGTTTGTATTCATTTATTTAGTAGTTAGAGGAAACACAGAGCTTAAGTATTATACATTGATTGATTAGTAATGTGTCTAATGTGTGTTGCTTTTGTTTTGTAGCCGCAGGTTGTCACTGGCTGCGTTGGACTGTCACCCAGCGTAGCTGTAGCAAGGACACCTGCACAGGAGGTGAGTCTTATTAGTAGTTTCATAACTGAACATGTATTAACCTGTATTAGCATCATGTGTTGTTTAAAGAACAGTTGCATGTATTGTTGTTTTGGGGGAGAAAATGTTTATTTGATAAATCATACAATGATGCACCTGTGTAATGTGGATGAGGTGAATAATGAGGACAAGAAGCTAGTGTGTTTGTCAGCTGAGATCTGTGATGCTCAGCATCTGGAATGAAAAAACGTGTTGGACTGCTTATTCATGGGAATTCTTTTTGGGGGGCAGAGGGATGCTGTGAAGGTGAAGACGAGGAGGTCACCTTCCAGAGTCGTGCCTGCTGGGGTGGTGGCAGAGGTTTGTATTTTTTAGGTTTTTTTCAAAGCGTTGTTGAAATCAGATCTGTGTAAAATATGTATGAATTCAGGAAAATCACACAAAGTATTGCATATTTATTCAATATTTGTGTGTCTGAAATTAATGTGTGTTGTTTTGCAGTTGCAGGTCGTCCCTGGCAGTGCTGGAGCGCGTGCTGCTCTGTCGCCCACCCAGGCTGAGGTCTTCGCGGGAGCACAGACTGCTGCTGCGCGGAAACAGGACGTCCAATCTTCACAGGCAGAGTGTTCTAGTGAGGACGGCCGTTCTGCGCTGGAAGGTAAGGTGAGTGGTTTGGTAGGTGTAGAGGCAGAGAGTTTGTGTGGTAGCAGCACGGTCAGGCCTGCTGCTCCTCGTAGGTCAGTACAGGGCTCTTTTCACCAAGGAGATGGCCGCTTTGTGTATGGAGGTGTGCAGTGTATGGCAATTAGTCTGGTTGCTATGGCTAAACAATGGAATGCGTGTCACTCCCAGAGGTGTAAAGCGTAAGAGCGATAATTTAGACAGTGGAATTGTTGATGTGGAGCCAGATGTGGTTGTTAGTGAACATAGGCATGTAGAGATGGAGTTTGATTATTTAGACAGTGAAATTGTTGATGTGGAGCCAGATGTGGTGTTTATTAGTGAACATAGGCATGTAGAGATGGAGTTCAATCCCATTGGTACAGATGTATCTCAGGCCATTTGTAGAAAGTTGAAAATTGAGTATGAGAAAGTTGATGTCTTTTCCATGACTGGTCTTTTAGGAGCGCCTTGTCAAAATGAGAAAATAGAAGAGGATGGTAATTGTTTTTTTAGGGCTCTTAGTCAGGCTGTTAGTGGTACACAACAAAAACATAGAAAGATTAGGCTGGCTGTTGTGAAGCATTTAAAAAGTAAGGCCGATTTTTACAAGACTTTTTTGAGATGTGGGTATACCTCTGTTGGTGATTATGTCGGAAGGTCGAAAATGTCTTGTGTAGGAACATGGGCAACCGAGATGGAAATTCAGGTGGCAGCTAATTACTTAGGGCTTAGTATTTACACTTATTGTAATGGTCGGTGGTTAAAATATGATTGTAATGGTGAGCAGTTGTCAGAGCAGGGTGTTTATTTAGAAAATGTCCGTGGTAATCATTTTGAGACGGTTGTGTGTGTGAAACAGCCTCAGGAGCAGAGTTGTTTAGGTGTGTGCAAAGTGACTGAGGATTGTTTCAGTGGATATAGTCTTAGACAGCATGGCACAGGGAAGAGTAGCATTGGTACTGCAGCTGTAAGATCAGATGTAAATGATGAGCTTGTGTATATTGATGAAGGCCTACATGAGCAATTTGGTCCATCTTTATCTGTTGATTCAGGTAGAGAGCTGGGGATTTGTAAGCAGTATTCAAAATACATGGAGAGAAAAATATATTTGCAAAAGAAAAAAAAAATTGTAGAAAATGAACGCTACAAGGATAGTGTTAGGGAAAGCGAAAGGAAGCGATACCAGGACAATGCACTGTTTATGGAAAAACATAAAAATAAGAGCATCCAAAAATATAAAAAAAAATGTTGACCATAGAGAGTTAGTCAAGGGCTATAGCATCCAAAAATATAAAGAGAATGTTGACCATAGAGAGGGGGTGAAAGACTATAGCATCCAAAAATATAAAGAAAATGTTGAGCATAGAGAGGGGGTGAAAGACTATAGCATCCAAAAATATAAAAAAAATGTTGACCATAGAGAGGGGGTGAAAGACTATAGCATCCAAAAATATAAAGAAAATGTTGAGCATAGAGAGGGTGTCAGGGCTTTTAGCATAAAAAAATGGAAGGAAAGTGATGTCTATAGGCAGAAAAGCAACGAAAATGGGTAAGAGAAATTATAAGCTAAATGAAATTCGTAGGCAGAATGTTAAAGCATTAAGTAAAATGAGCTATCGAAAGAAAAAGCAAGAAATTAAAGAAAAGGTAGAGCAGATAGATTGTTATTGAGCAGTTTTTAGAAAAGGTTAAAGATGGACCACATTGTGTTTGTTGTGTCTGTCATCGGTTGTTGTTTAAGCACCAGGTTATATCGTGTATAAGGGAATCCTATCGTCTTAAAAAGCACGTGGCATTGGTAGCAGAGCAATGCATTACCACTGACTATTTGCATGTTTGTTCTGAGGAGTGTGTGAGCCCGTGCCAGTGGTTGGATAAGTCTAGGGTTCACTTGTGGATTTGTTTTACGTGTGATAAGAAGTTGAATAGGGGTGAGGTGCCAGCTGAATGTGTTTCTAATAACTTGAGCCTTGATCCCATCCCAGAGGAATTAGCATGTTTAAATAGTTTAGAGCAGCATTTGATAGCTTTGCATATCCCATTTATGAAAATGTTGGCATTACCTAAAGGTGGTCAGAATGGTGTACATGGTCCAGTGACTTGTGTGCCTGCCAATATAGTTGAGACGAGTAATTTTTTGCCGCGGTCTAGCTTGGAAGGATCTCTAATACCCGTTAAGTTGAAGCGTAAGCTTACTTACAAGGGGCATTATGAGTATCAATTTGTTGATAGCACTCGTGTTAGGAATGCTTTAAGGTATTTAAAGGAAAATAATCCGTTGTATAGAGAGATTGAATTTAATGAAGAATGGGTTAATGAGTTGTGTCTGATGGAAGAGGATGAGGCAGTAGAAAAGAAAAGTGATGGGAAGGTAGGAAATGTTGTGCAGTCTGAGGATGCAGCTGAGGATGAGTTACTTCACGATAGACAGCAGCACTGCATGTTTCAGGATACTTGTTTAATGCCGGTAGATATTGGTCAGGAAGCCTTAGATCATTATTTAGACAATGTGTTGAATGTAGCCCCCGGTGAAGGTAATAATCCAGTGAAGTTGTTGTCAGATACTGCTAATGAGGCAAAGTGTTTCCACAAGGAAACAATACTTTTCACGAGAGTAGGGAAGTTAGGTTGACTTTTGTCGTTATTTTAATAATAGGCTGTTGAGTGCAGATGGCAGGTTTGCACGGAATGTTGAATATATATTTTATGCCCAGTACTTGTTGGACCTTCAGCAGGTAGTGTCTAAGGTGTCCATTGCACTTAGGAAAGGAAAGGTGGCTACAAAGCTAAAGATGTTGGTGATCGATTGAAGCACGAGGAGTCGTTAAAGAAGCTGCTGGGGTTTGATGGTTTTCGTTTTCTTCAGCCTGTTAGAGGCACTCCATCTTTTTGGCAGAGGGCAAAGAATGATCTCTTGGCGTGTGTTCGACAGCTTGGGATCCCTACCTGGTTTTGCTCGTTTTCCTCAGCTGATATGCGCTGGGAAAGTTATCTTAACAATATTTTAAGGCAGGAGGGTCGTTTAGAGACAGCTGAGCAGTTGGAGTGGGCGGACAAGTGTGATGTTTTACGACGCAATCCCGTCGCAGTGGCCAGATTGTTCGATTTTCGCTGGCATATTTTCTTGAAGGAGGTGATTATGTCACCCTCGCATCCTTTAGGCGTGGTTGCAGATATGTTTCATAGGGTGGAATTCCAGCAGCGTGGGTCTCCTCATGTGCATTGTCTTTTTTGGATAGAAAACGCACCTGTGATTAATAAAAACACAGATCAGGAGGTTGTGGAATTTGTGGACAAATATGTAACGTGTGAGCTGCCGTCTCAAGATGAACATCTCCTTGAGATTGTGACATCTGTACAGCAGCATTCAAAGCGACATTCAAAGACCTGTAAGCGGGGTAACAGTGTTTGTCGCTTTGGCTTTCCGAAGCCAGCTTCAGGTAGGACCTTTATTAGTCACGCTAAAGAGCCAGAAAAACCATGTAAGTGTCAAACGGGCGATAGCAAAGAACCCTGTAAATGCAAGGCCAAGGAGGCACCTCAGATGCAAAAGGCAATGGCAAACCGGATTCTGGATGTGGTGTTAACGGCTCTCTCTGGTGAGAATTGTCAGTATCGGAGTATTGACCACTTGTTTAGTGAGCTAGGGATAACTCAAGAGCTTTTTGAAATGGCGTTTAGACGGTGTGAAAAAAAGACCCGTGTAGTATTGAAGAGGGATATTGGTAAAGTTTGGATTAATCCTTATAGCAAGAGCCTGTTGAGGGGCTGGAACGCGAACATGGACATCCAATTTGTAGTAGATGCATACGCTTGCGTGGTGTACATCATTTCCTACATCTCCAAAGCGGAAAAGGAAATAGGTTTGTTGTTAGCAAATGCCAAGAAGGAAGCAGAAAAGGATGAAAATTTGAGTGCAAAAGAAGCAATGAAAAAGCTGGGTACTGTGTATTTGCATAATTGGGATGTGTGTGCGCAGGAGGCTGTTTATAGACTAACACCAAGTATGCATCTAAAGGAGTGCTCCAGAAAAGTTGTTTATTCCCACAGGGGACAACATTGTGTGGATGAGTTTGCCTTTGGAAGTGTTAAAAGAAAGTGTCAGTGTCAGGTGAGGGTCTTAGCTCAGAAGGCATGTGGATGATTAGTTTAATGGATAGGTACAGAAGCAGGCCAGATGACATTGCATTCAATGACATCTGTATGGCAACATTCGCTTCAGAATATCGGATTTGTAGCAAAGGTGAGAAACCCAAAACTGGATTAAAATTGAAAAAGGATTTGGGTGTTGTCTCGAAAAGAACACGGACCAAAGCTGCAGTGGTGCGTTACGTGTGCTTTTATGAGTCAAAACATCCCGAATCCTTTCATCAAACCAACCTGCAGTTGTTTCTTCCTCATCGAGACGATTTAGATGTGAAACCTGATGCCTAGGAAACGTTTCAGCTGTTTAATGAGAATGGGTGTGTGAGGTTTAGTGATGGAACAAGTCATTCAGTGAAGTCTGTTGTTGATTTAAATAGGTCCCAATTTGAGGAAGAGGACGCTGAGGTTTTGGATGAAATCCTGGATTCAATAGATGAAGATAATATTATTTTTGATGATGCGTGGGGCCAGTTGTGCCCAGAGAAGGAGAGAGAGCATTTAGAGTGTGTGGAAGAGATGGAGAGTAGGGAGCAGATGGTAGATGAACATGGTGAGGAGCAGATTCCTGATCTGGCATGTAACGCGGAAAGAGTTTGTGGATTGGAAAAGAGAACCAACATCTTGTGTAGAAAAGATGGTTTGGCTTTAGTTGGGTCTTTGAATGAAAAGCAGATGTCTGTATTTTATCAAATACGACAGTGGTGCATAGACAAGGTTTCAGGGAAAAAAATTGAGCCATTCCACGTGTTCATTACTGGTGGTGCAGGGACAGGAAAGAGCCATTTAATAAAAGCTATTCAATATGAGTCGACTAAGTTGCTGTCACCTTTGTGTCATGATCCGGACAATGTTAGTGTTGTGTTGATGGCACCAACTGGTATTGCTGCTTTCAATTTGAAAGCATGTACAATCCACATGGCTCTTGGCATTGGACTGGATTTGCGCTTACCGTACATACCGTTGGGTGAAGAGAAGGTGAATGCATTGCGTTTGAAATACATGGATTTGCATATATTGATTATTGATGAAATTTCCATGGTGGATCATAAATTGTTATGCTACATTCATGGTAGGTTGAGGCAGATAAAGCAAACGGGTGACTTTCCTTCCTTTGGCAACGTGAGTATTATTGCTGTGGGTGATTTCTATCAGTTGCCTCCCGTTAAAGGGAAACCTCTATGTTGAGGGTATCGGGGTTCACCTGTGGTCTGTGTTTCAGGTAGTTGAGTTAGAGGAAATAGTGAGACAGAAGGACAGAGTGTTTGCATGAGTTCTGATCCTGTTCAACAACTCAGCAAAGGGAGTGAAAATGCTGGCTAGTGATGTTGAGACACTGAAGCATTGTGAAACTGGTGAAGTTAGTTCAAGTTTACACATATTCCCTACAAATAGTCAAGTAAGTGAGTACAATTGTGGTGAATTGTTGAGGATTTGTCCAGAACATGTAAAAATTGTAGCGCAGGACTTCAAAAATAGTAAGAAAACAGGGAAGCTTGAATTAATTGAGGGGCACCATTCCAAAACATCGAAAACGTCTTTGGAGGAAACACTGCTTGTGGGTGTGGGTGCCCGTGTTATGTTGATTAAAAATGTTGATGTTGAGGATGGCCTTGTAAATGGCATTTGTGGTGAAGTGACACACATTGAGAGGGACGGTGAGAAGAAGTTTCCTAGTAAAGTGTATGTGAAGTTTGATGACACTGTGGTTGGTGCACAGAGGAGGAAACGGTTAACCCTTATAGGGATTTGGCTGACTCCACCGAGATTGGCCCAGACGAGAACAGAGTGTCCAGGAAGGGTGGGATGCGGAGGCAATTTCCACTGAAGCTTGCTTGGGCTTGTACGGTCCATAAGGTGCAAGGACTTACTGTGGACAGCGCTGTCGTGGGTCTAGTTAAGACATTTGCAGCAGGACAGGCATACGTGGCATTGAGCAGAGTGAAGAGTTTGGCTGGGTTGATTCTCCAAGATTTTGATGAAAAATATGTGTATTGTAGGCACGGCATTAAGAAGGCACTTCAAAATATGCCTCCGTTCTTGGTGAAAGGTAAGAAGGAATTAAAACCAGTAGTTTTCTCTATGTTTTTGATGACTGTGCAGAGCTTGGCTCTCCATGTTTCACACTTGGCCTTACGCACACAGCATTTGCATTGTGACTGCATTGCTGTAACTGAAACATGGCTCCCTAATACGGATGCACTGGATATGGTAAAGATTGATGGTTACAGTTTCCATAACAGTCCGGAGTGTAGCGTACTCCGGCAGGAACACAGTATTTAGAGCTTTGCAAGCCCAGCAACATGGTGGTGTTGGCATTTTCAGTTCATTAAATGAGGCATTTGAGGTGGTGAAATTGCCAGATGTTGATTTGGAGTGTGGTACCGTGAAATATTTATCCTGGGACATTTTAGTGGCAGTTGTTTATAGACCTCCATCATATCCAATGTCTTTGTTTAAGGAGCAACTTGGCAAACTACTTGATTGGTTAGAACCACTAAGTAGCACGGTTGCTGTCATGGGAGATTTTAATGATGACATTTTGAGGTCATCTTCCATCTGTAAATTTGTGGAAGATAAAAGGTTTGTGCAGCTAATCACACAAGCCACCACTGAGCGAGGCACATTGATTGACCACGTGTATGTGAAAACATCACGTTTTGAAGTAGAGTCAGTAGTGTTGCCTACGTACTTCAGTGATCATGAGGGGATTGTTTGTTGGTTTGGAGAAAAGTCATCCCAGGAACATGAAAAGTGTTTGTAAAAGGTCAGAGTTTCCAGGTTGCCATTTTTTATCTGATGCAGAGACAGTTGTTGTTGTTGTAGTAGTAGTGGTACGGAAATAATTGTGTTCGTAGGTTTGTTGCCATTTTTAATCTGATGCAGAGACGGTTGTTGTTGTAGTAGTGGTATGGAAACAATGTTGTTGGTAGGTTTGTTGCCGTTTTGATCTGATGTAGGGACAGTAGTTGTTGTTGTTGTTGTTGTAAGAATAGATGTTTGTTGGTAGGGTTGTTTCCATGCAGGCAGACCAGCTAATACTGTATGGTGTTGTTTTGCATTCTGTACCTTCTGCTTACCCTTCTCTTTCTTTTGTGTTTCAGGTGTCTAAAAGCTGTCCATAAGACTCGGGGTTGTGTTAAATGTTGATGCCATTGAAATTTAATTAATTCCATATTCATTTTGAGGGGTGTGATTTTGTTTTGTTACTGGTCCTATTATTTTGAAATACCTGTAGGGAAAAAATGATTTCCCTAATAGTGCTGGGGGAAGTGAGGAGGCAACTTTATATTCAATGCCAATTGTCAGTTTTATTTTCTATTGTACGCCAAATTGGATGTGTTATTGCAAAATTTAACAGTGTTTCTAATTTATAATGTAAAACAGTTTGATTCATTATATTTCTCTACATCCATAAACTTTAATATGATAAATATTACATCATTTGGAATATCAACATTTGGCTAAATTACAGTGTGTTATCGAAATTACCATTATATGAATCAGCAATTGTGAATTTTATTTTTTATTTTACGCCAAATTGAATGTTTTACTGCAAAATTTAGCAGTGGTTGTAATTTATAATGTAAAGCTATTTGATTTGTTGCATTTTCTACATCCTTAAACTTTAATATAAATATTACATCATCTAGAATATCAACATTTCGCTAAATTACAGCGTGATATCGAAATTCGGCCATTTTGCCCAGCACTATTTTTAACTTTTTATTCACTGTGTCATGATAGGCCCCTCCCACTTTTCACAGCCTACTCTATTTGCCATAGCAATGTGCTTCCATCTAATAAGATTCATCCTACTGTGTTTTGAAGTCAACACGACATGTCGTCTTGCCGCTAGAGCTGCTGGCGTAGGACGGCCCAAGAAGCGGCGCCCTCTGAGAGCGCAAGGCATTGTGGGTGTTTTTGGTTATCGTTTGTTGTTTGGGGCTGTACGGTTATCATGTGTATCAAATATATAACACTTTGAACTTTGCATTCTGGAGTTGCAAGCGTTTTCGTATAACGGCATAGTTGTGGAGAAGGATTTTCCTGTGTGATTATAGGCCCCTCCCACTGGCCATGATGGGTAATTTGGTCATCGAGCGTTGTTTATGGATGGACAATCATCGTGTGTATCAAATATGAAGCAGTTTGAACTTTGCATTGGAGCGTTCTAAGCGTTTTCCTATTACAGCGTGCTGATGGCGAGGGATTTTGCTGTGTTATTATAGGCCCCTCCCAATGGCCATGATGGGTAATTGGTCATCGAGCGTTGTTTATGGATGGACAATCATCGTGTGTATCAAATATGAAGCAGTTTGAACTTTGCATTGGAGCGGTATAAGCATTTTCCTATTACGGCGTGCTGATGGCGAAGGATTTTCCAGTGACATTGTAGGCCCCTCCCACTGACCACAGTCTGTTGTTTCTTCAATAGGAATGTGCTCCCCTCTGTGTAGGTTCATCCTACAGTGTTTTGAAGTCAACACGACATATCGTCTGTCCGCTACAGCTGCTCGTGTAGGGCGACCACAGAAGCGGCGCCCTCTGAGAACGCAAAGCATTGTGGGTAAATTGGTTATCGTGTTTTGTTTAGAGCTGGACAGTCGTCATGTGTATCAAATATGAAGCAGTTTGAACTTTGCATTCTAGAGTTATAAGCTTTTTCCTAGAACGGCGTCCTGTTGATGCTAACTGTGTACATGACCATAAATGCCACCGGTCGAAAACACAAGGCATGATGGGAAATGTTTCAAAGCAGTCATGACCAAGCTTGGGCACATGTCCTTTGTGTGAAATTTGAAGCTGATCGTAGTTTGTGTGCCAGAGTTATGGAGATTTGGACATTTCTGTGTGCTAATGAAAATTAGCATTGCATTTTTGTGGCGGCGCCACGACCAAACCGTGACAGATACGCAAATTCTTTCGATAACTTTTTATCTTCAATGGGTCCTATGTGGTGTTGCCAAGTTTTAAGCGAATCGGATGAATCCCCTCAGACTAGATAGCGCAGATGCGTTTTGAGGGCGAAACGCCATTTTTGACCTTTGACCCAAGATGGCTGACTTCCTGTTTGGTTTTGGGCAGGGTCACAATGTAACTTTTTGCTCCTTCTGGGCCGAAGACTACATGTGGCGATTTTCGTACATATCGGTCAAACCTGGCGGTCGTGCGGTTCCATCCTTTTTTGGCAGCAAAAACGCACGCTGTGGGGGTCGAATTAGCGATCAAAGTGGGGAGGTACATAATAATAATAAATAAAAGCGAAAACAATAGGTTCCTCTGTCCCATTCTGCGACATCGGACCCTAATTATACCATAATTTTATTTAATGATCAATTACACTGTTTTCTAACTGAAGAAACATGCTATAATACATAAAAACAAAACCCTTTGAAAAAGTTATTAAAGTTCAATTTTTAACATTATTTCAGGACAAAACCAGGAACGAGACTCAACTTGTGGAGTTAGTCTGTGCCAGTCATTCACAAAACAACATCAGTGCACCTGTAACGTTCTGACATTCCTGACATACCCGAGTGAGGATTGTCAGTTTACAATTCACTTTCTTGTGCCAAACACAACAGGACAGTGAAGCTGTGGATGCCAAACCAACCACCAGAAAGAAGATGATGAATCAGGAAGAAGAAATGTAAAAAACACAAAAAGTAAGGAGGGTTTAGCAGTGCACTTTTTGCCTGTTTTTACACAGATAATAAAAGAACCTCCACTGCCCTGAAGACAAACTTCTCTCTTCAAAATGAGCCCTCCACCAAACATACATACATACAGTGGTATGCAAAAGTTTGGGCACCCTTGTAAATGTTCATGATATTCCTTAATAAATAATTGGTTGTTTGGATAACAAATTCCAGTTAAATTTATCATATAGGAGACAAACACAGTGATATTTGAGAAGTGAAATAAAGTTTATATGATTTACAGAAAGTGTGCTAGAATTATTTAAACAAAATTAGGCATGTGCATAAGTTTAGGCACCCTTGCATCTTATTGATTTTAATACTCTTAGCACTAATTATTGGAACTCAAAATTGTTTTGGTAACCTCAGTGATCCTTGATCTCCATACACAGGTGAATCCAATCATGAGTCAGGGTATTTAAGTAGGAAAATTCTAGGTGTTTCCTCTTTGCATCTTCTCTGATTAGTGGCAACATGGGAGCCTCAAAACACCTCTCAAATGACCTGAAAACAAAGATAATTCAACATCATGGTTTAGGGGAGGGATACAAAAAGCTATCCCAGCGATTTAAGCTTTCAGTTTCAACTGTGAGGAACATTGTGAGGAATTGGAAGACCACAGGCACAGTTCTAGTTAAGGCCCGAAGTGGAAGACCAAGAAAGATCTCCGAAAGGCAGCGGCGCAGGATGGTGAGAACAGTCACAGTCAACCCGCAGACCAGCTCCAAAGACCAACAACATCAGCTTGCTGCAGATGGTGTCACTGTGCATCGTTCCACTATTCAGCGCACTTTACACAAGGAGATGCTGTATGGAAGAGTAATGCGGAAAAAGCCTTTTCTCTGCACACGCCACAAACGGGGTCGCTTGAGGTATGCTAAAGCACATTTGGACAAGCCAGCTTCATTTTGGAACAAGGTGCTGTGGACTGATGAAACTAAAATAGAGTTATTTGGGCATAACCAGGGGCGTTATGCATGGCGGAAAAAGAACACAGCATTCCAAGAAAAGCACTTGCTACCTACAGTAAAGTTTGGTGGTGGTTCCATCATGCTGTGGGGCTGTGTGTCCAGTGCAGGCACTGGGAATCTTGTTAAAGTTGAGGGGCGCATGGATTCCTCTCAATATCAGCAGATTCTGGAGAACAATGTCCAGGAATCAGTGACAAAGTTGAAGTTGCGCCGGGGCTGGATCTTTCAACAAGACAATGATCCTAAACACTGCTCAAAATCTACTAAGGCATTCATGCAGAGGAACAAGTACAACATCCTGGAATGGCCGTCTCAGTCCCCAGACCTGAATATTATTGAAAATGTATGGTGTGCTTTAAAACGGGCGGTCCATGCTCGGAAACCATCAAACCTGACTGAACTAGAGATGATCTGCAGAGAAGAATGGTCCAAAATACCTCCCACCAGAATCCAGACCCTAATTGGAAGCTATAGGAAGCGTTTGGAGGCTGTTATTTCAGAAAAAGGAGGATCTACAAAATATTAAGTATTGTTTTTCTTTTGTGGTGCCTAAACTTATGCACATGCCTAATTCTGTTTAAATAATTCTAGCACACTTTCTGTAAATCATATAAACTTTATTTCACTTCTCAAATATCACTGTGTTTGTCTCCTATATGATAAATTTAACTGGAATTTGTTATCCAAACAACCAATTATTTATTAAGGAAAATCATGAACATTTACAAGGGTGCCCAAACTTTTGCATACCACTGTACATACATACATAATACTTGCTCCAAATATTTTTTTCATGCATTTTTCCATGTAGAGTGGACCTTTAATCACTGTCAGTTGTATTTCAGAGTTATCCATTTTTCCATCTTTTTGTATTAATATTCGATGCATCCCTTTATGTATAAAATTAAAAAAATGTTTATATATATATATATATATATATATATATATTATTTTGTGCTTTGGCTTTTCCACACTTGTGTTTTCTCTTGTCATTATTGCATTTGTCATTCATGTGTTCAGGATATGACTAGGTGGTTTCTGTTTCCATTAAAGGAGTTCCTGCTTGTTGCTGTTAATAAATGACCTTGTAATGACAAGTGGGACATATTGTTATAAATGAGCTTAGAATCAAATGCTGGGTCAGCGTTTAGCAAGTCTTTTAGTATGTGAAGCAATTATAGTTTAAGAATCAATAATTTTAGCAAAGCAGTTCATATTATCAGTTAAACATCTTGTAAGTGCAGTATCTATAAAGAGCCAGGAGGTGGTGGTAGAGTTTTTTATTTGATATTATATGTAATGCAGAATTGCTTGTCTTTTAATTCTCCTTTTGCCAAATGTCACAGTACTTTAAATAAAGCCAACCGTTGCATGACATGTCACAACATAGTGTTCATGGGAAATGTAGGATTAGCACAACCAGCAGTGTTGCCAGATATATATTCTGTTTAAAAACCCTCAAATGTATTGACAGAAAAACAGCCCAATCTGGCAACAATAACTTGTCACATTGTTTCTTGCAGATTCAAACAGACGCAGTGGTATGTGTCGTTCTTCACTAATATAGGATTATTAATAATAATAATAATAATAATAATAACAGCAATACTAAGATAAAAACATAAAATAATCATGATATTGATCCCTGAAGGGAAATTCCATAATAATAATACAATGAGAATACCAGTAACTACAATATTAAAGGAGTGTACAAGGGTTCATTAGCATGTTAGCTCAGCTTCTGTAACATCTCACAGCTTCTCCATCAGCTGCTCTGCATTTCATTATGAGGTGCATTCACTTTCCCCAGGAGAGTGTGGGAAAATAGAGTCTCTATAGGAAACCCTAACATATGATCCCTGATATCCAGGTTAGAAGAGTGCTTAGATTGATCAGAAAGAGCTGAACTAGTTTGATCTAAAACACTTCTTTATCAAAGTCTCCTCTTTACAGTAGAATATATTCAACCATTAGCAGGAGGCAGAAAATCCCAGGTTGAGTGAAGGCAGCACAGGTGCAGGTGGTTAATTGTTCACCCTCTCCTCTCTGTGTGACCTGACTCACTTTGACTTTCACACGTCATTGAACACTAACTAAACCAGATACACAGACTCATTGTGACCCTGTATTGACTGTGTTTGGGGCCAATCAGCATCACTTCTAGATTGTGGATATCCATCAGATGGTACTATTGATATGTTCAACAGTGATAAACAGTGAATGAAAGCTGCTTAAACTGTTTACTGTTATTAATAATTAAACTTCACTTCCCTTATTAAGAGATTTTATGAACTCACCTGTTCACTGGTGTTGTGGATTATCCTGCAGCTGCTCCCAGGGTTTTCTCCAGTGCTGTTGAGCGTAGGGGACCCCAATGTTGTAGTGATGGCGCCCCCTACGCTCCGTTTTCAGCAACGTAGGGAGATTTTCTGTTGGTTTTTTCATTTTTTAATCAATACTATCGTAATAATTGTTGCACACTTGGACACAAAGGGACTTCCAGATGTTCACAGGTTGTTTAATCTCATTTTTTAATCTGAATAATCCAGAAACACATACATCAGCCTCACCATCTATTTAATACAGGCGATCTGGACGGATGCTCCAGTCTTTACCTGAGGACCCCTGCAGCCCTTTAGCTGCCCCTGATGCTGCCTGTGTGTATGTAATAACTGTCCATGTATATAAGCTCTGAGGAGAGCAGACAGTCTGTTCTCCTCAGAGCTTACAGACTGAAGAACACCACCATGTAGTAGTTTTCATTAAAATCCTACATGTCCCATGATTCTTAGCTCTTCTCTGTAGTCCTTGTTCTCCTGAGACGTGTTTTAAAGGTGTTTCTACTGTCGTAGCTGGTCTGTCAGTCTCTCCTCTCATGATGAAGACCAGGGGTGGAGCAGCCATTTATGAAGTTTATTAAATTAATTTACTAAAATCATAATAAAGCTGTTATTAAGTCACTGATTCTCAACATGTGGCTCTTTATGTCTTCATTTTAATTATTATTTCCCCAGAAAACCTTAAAAAAGGAAACTTTTTTAACCCTTTTTTTTAATCCTTTTCTTTGGCTGTTTTACAACTTCCTTTGTCCCATTTTTGTCACTTTTCCAAAAAAAAAAAAAAACACTTTTTCTTGTTTTTTCAGATTTTTGCTCCTTTTGCCAAAAAATATCTCTCTTTTTGACACTTTTATTCAATTTTTGTCTATTCTTTAACCATTGTTAAGCACTTTTCATCCAAATAATCAACCTTTGGCAAAATAAATAGCACTTGTTGTTTTTGTTCCACATTTTGCTCATTTAAGCTACCTGTAACCATTTCATACCACCTGTTTCCTCTTTTTTGTCATTTTTTTTTGCCACTCTTGACTGTTTTTGGTCCATTTTAGTCACTTTTCACAATTTTCTTGCCACTATTTTGCCACTTTTGGACCATTTTTCAACACTTTACTCATCACTGTTAACTCTTTGTTAACCTTAATCAAATGGCTGGCTGTGATTGGCTGATCACCATTCAATCAATCTAACTGGATCAATACGTTCTCAACAATTCATTCCTCTGTAAAAAGTGAGGGAGATGATTTTTAGTTTTAATTAAAGTGGATGATGTAAAAAAGACAATTGTTCTGAAATGTGTCGGTTTCTGAACCACTTTATTGTTGATGTAACAAAGATCTTAGAACTCTCACATTAACAAATAAATGACTTTGATCACAGTGCTTTCCTTTTGTTGTCATATTGGAATAGTTTTTGTAACGTTACACAACAGATGGATTCACTCAGAAAACAATATATATATATATATATATATATATATATATATATATATATATATATATATATATATATATATTTATACAGTATATATATAATCTGCTGTGCTAAAAATATTGACCCCCAAAATATAACCTTTTTGTTTTAGTATTTATTACTAACACACAACTACAGAGATTACACTAAACTAGAAAGAGAAATAAGTGAAATATCTTTTAAAATATAGCTTGTTTAAACAGATTGAAATATATATTGTTTAGTGCATGTCTAATAGTTTTTTTCTTACTTTATTAATATAGTTTAAGTGAAGGCACAACACGTTTTTTTTTTTTTTAAAGAAAAAAAACTTTATTCACATTGTTCCATTATTACAAGGTTTCAAACAGTTTTAAATGAAACTTTAGCCTCGAGGTGTGGAAATATATTCAAATGTGAATGACTATAAATAATAATAATAATAATAATAATAATAATAATAATAATAATAATAATAATAATAATAATAATGGTAAAGAGTAAATAATTCAGGGTTTTAAAAAGTAAAAAGCCTAATTCAACATCTCTTCCTTTTTAAAAAAAAACGTCACTTCCGGTACGTTTTTAGTGTGCTAGCACCATAGCAACAGCATAAAGCATGATTATTGTTTCCGAAACAAACAAATAGATCCTATACATGAACTGAATAGATACTATATAAGTTAAGGATACATTTCTCACTAGTATCCTTTACTATTTCTCACAAAGAGAGGAAGACAGACATGGGAGACGAACAAACATGAATGAGATGAACTGTGTGTAGAACATGTTGTGAGTGTGTGTAAGTTTGTAGTTATAGAAGTATGTATGTGATCTATTGTGGATGAAGTTTGCTGATGAAAGTTCATTCATGTACCTTGAAGATGATGTCAGAGTTGGACCTGGAGGTGCTGTTTGAAGCAATGCAGCAGGACGTGCCAGCGTTGAGTTCTGTTGCGTTTCAACAGATTATAGCCCCTTCAGCCGTTCCAGGCGGTTCTGGCCTTCACAGCTGGGTTAGAGAATGGCTCGTGGCTTACCCCAATGGGTCACGGGCCGGGCTTCTTTCGGCTGTTACGCACATCACTAGATGCTGGATTCGTCCGAACCAAGCAGTTGTTGATTCCAAAAATCTAACTGTTTCAACTAAAAATAAAATGAAATAAATGAAAAGGTGGGGAAGGGAAACGCGTTGAGCATGAAACGCCAGCGTCCCAAAAACTGAAGTTAGGAGCGGCTTTCTTCTTTTAAAAGCTTATCTTTGGGACTTGCCTCCCAAGAAGGAAACTTCGTTGATTGGTTTAAAGTTGCCAGCATCTCAGCTGGCTGCCTTTGGGTGTGTCTGGGGTGTGTGTGTATGTGAGACAAAGACAAACAGGAGGGATGATTCCTAGATTTACACATAAACCATAATAATGAGTTCAGCATATTCAAATAATCTTTTCAACATCATATCTTGAAATAGGAACCGGTTAATGAATTTTACTTGTAATTACTCATAAACATAAATGTCAAAAATCATGTTATGCCTCTTCTTTACTATATGGTTGCAGTAGATACAGTACCTCAAACTAACTTTTGTGATGTTTTCTGGTATTTTAAGCACTTTTTAAATGATGGAACATTTAAAATAGCATTCTGTGGGTATTAAATTATCTGAAAAGAGTGGAATAGGACAGACATGGTTTGCAATATCAATTTCTGTAGAAACCATTCCAATAATGTTTTCATTTGTAACTTTAAATTTACCTGCACTTATTACAGGATGTTTAACTGATAATATCATCTGCTTTACTAAAATTATTGATTCTCAATATTTAATGGTTTCACAGACCAAAAGCTTGTTTTCTGCACTAATTTACTCTTAAACCAGCAGCTGTTTTCAGACAGAGAACCTGTAAATTAACATCTTTAAGCATGAAACTAATAATGTAAGTTTAGTAGAGTTTACTGACGTTAGCTCAGGTATGTAGCCTGTGCTACTAAAACTAAAATCTAAACAGAGGCTCATTTAGCTTTTTAAATACTTTAAAGTGACTAAATAAACTTTTTAATAAGTCCATGAATGAGACCCTTCTGTCTCCTGTTTATTTATTTTTTTCTCTCAACAATGTGTAGCTGTCACAGAGCCATCCAGATAGAGCTGTTATTATATTCTAATTCTACCATAAACTGTCATAAATGTATCTACATCGTCTCCTTCAAAAACTCTAAACCCAACCTGGCAACACAGCTGTTGTTGACTTGTCCTGTGTTATATGTGTAGTTTATTTATTGTTTGATTTAGGCCCATTTATTTATTTATTTATTATATAGAATTAGATGAAATCAATAATATTGATCTTTTCTGACTAAACTTTTCTGATTTTCCCACAATTCTCCTCATAATTCAACTGTGAGTGAAGGCCTCAGTGAGAATTGAACTCACGACCCCTGGTTTACAAGACCAGTGCTCTACCCTCTGAGCTATGAGGCCCTCTGTGCATGTATGTGTGTGTGGTTGCAGCCAATCAGAGCCACTCATAGAGAGTTTGAAGCCACACACACACACACACACACACACACACACACACACACACACACACACACACACACACACACACACACACACACACACAGGCTTGGGGAGTAATGGATTACTAGTAACAGTGTTATGTAATCTGGATACAAAAATAATGTAACTATAATCTGTTACAGTACATTTAAAAACATGTAATCAGATTACCAGTATTTTTATTAAAAATGGGGATTACTTAGTGGGATTACTTATTCAAAGCAAACAGAATATACACCGTGCAACAGATACACAGAGTGTACACACACATTGTGACACTTCATAGCACTTCACCATGAACGTGAAACCAATACTGCCTGCCTAGCTGTTTACCATCATGACTCAGGAGTTTTCACTGCATGAAAATTCCTGAGTCACTGTTTGCTGTGACCACACCAAATAAAACATGGAAAGGTAAATTACAAAGATGAATCCAAAGTTAACTTCTGACACAAACTCTCTACACCATAGACTGTAAACACACATCTCCACTACGCATCCTCAAGTTGCCTTCACTGACTGCCAACGCTGTAGGAATTAGGAACATCTACAACTGACACATCCAACAAACAGCAGAGCTGTTACAATATGAAGCTATTATGCTAACAGCTAACTTATATGATATTGTGCAGTAACATAACAGCTGTATATGTGTTTGTTGTGTCTATCACTGCATGATGCAGAATAACTGCATTTGTTTGTCTAAAAAATAATTTTCAACAAATTGAATTAAAGTCACTTCCTGTACATTACATGAAAGACATGCTGACACAGCAAACATAACTAATAATTAACTATGGAGCATGTTATTATGTAAAACATCTACTTTATGACACTTTTTTCCTGTAATTTTTTAATTAATTTAAAACCAGAATCAGGAAAACAGAAAAACCAGAAACAGGAAAAAATAAAAACCAAATACAAAAAAAAAGGTTTATTTCTGATTGTTTTTTAAATCAAAATAACAATGGTAACACATTATATCATTTTGTTTGTTTGTCTTTTTTACAAAGTGCAGTTGATTCTATATCTATAGCATAAAAAATCTGTGACTGCAGGTGACAGATAGAACACATTTTTGTGGAGGTACGTCTTTTAAATTAACGCATGCCTCGAGATGCGTTCAAAGTCCCTGGAAAACCCCGAAATTTGTAAAATATCCCCACACAGCCCTGACACCAGGTGAAAACAAAAGAGGACATGTCTAAAACCAGAGGTATGTCACCATACATGTCATCATTATTTAATAATGAATAGAAAAAATAAAAATGCAGTGTTATAGTTTGGTCACTTGGGGGAGATTTATAAAGTTTTATTTTTATGAATCGTTGAATTTTGGTGTTGTTTACCATATCTGCATTGAAAAAAGAACCTTTCGAGGAAATATTAATTAAAATATATTTTCAAATAAATATCAAAAGAATATGAATTCACTCAAACACATCTGTAACCTTTACACACCCTGAAACACAATATATTATGACAGTAAATATCATGTCTGCTATTAAAAACTGTATATTACAATAGTTAGCATATTAGCACACACTTAGCTATAACAGAGCTTTTCATCTGTAAACCCTTCTTAGAAACCAATGATCACACAATGTGTTGCCTGTTATCTCACGCTACGAGGTGACTATTGTTGGAATTGTCCCTGTATAAATAAAGTTTCATTGAATTAATATGTGACCTTTGACTAATAAACAGTGGTTGCAAATATCAAACTACTTATGTGTAACTCTATTGTAGTCCAGTCATCACATTTATAAACTATCTTAGTCATCTAGGATCTGTGCACCCTCAGAAAATCAGCTGCTCACATTATTTTGACCTGAAATCATCTGATTTTCCACTATTTGTAATTCTTCTCCAGTCTGCATTGACTCCTCCCACCAGAGCGTCATGTTTAAGGGAAGAAGAAAATGAAAATGGATGATTTATTATTCATTTTATTTATGAGTTAAAAAATGCAGTTATCTTCTGAAAATGAAAAATTATTTCTGTTAATGGATTTTAAATTGAATTATGGTACAGATATACTTCCATAGTTTATACAGTTGACGTAGCGTTCTTATTCTCTATTACAAGTTCACAGAGAAGCTGCAGTGTTTGCAACTGTCGTCACCTAAAAAAGACAAACAAACAAAACAATAAATAATGTTACCATTGTTATTTGGATTATTGTGATTTTAAAACCAATCAGAAACTCACTGTTTTTTTCTGTATTTGGTTTTTCTGTTTTCCTGTTTCTGGTTTTAATTAATAATAATTTTTTAAAAAACAATCAGTTTTTGCAGTTTTTTTTTCTTTGGTTTTGAAACAAAATAACCAAAGAATGAAGGGTACATGGATTCAAACATGATCTAAATCATATTAATTTCTGAGTGTTGTTATCTGTTGATAACGCTCTTGGTTCAGTTCATTAGTTCTAACCTGATAAGTTAATAATAAATGAGTGTTCAATGAACACGCCCTCTGAAGCTGTTTTGATGCACGGCACTGCTTCTCTTTAAACTCTTCACCACATTGTCCTTTTTGCTTTATTCCAGCCAGGAGAGGACCCTGGGCTATACCTGGAGAAGCAGCCTCTCTCCTCTCCGCTGCTGGTTTTTGATGGAACATCCAGCTGTGTCGTTGTGGGAAACATGCCTGTGAGCACCTCCCCCAGGAGGAATTCTGGGAAGCAATGTTGGTATTGATGGCATACTACTACACTCTGCACTTAACACACCCAAAGTGTGTTGCCACGGTCCTCTCTGTCATTCAAACCGAGGTCATTGGTGATGCCATCCATGATCAAGATGCTACTAGCACATATAGGAAAGCAATCGCTGAATGGAAATCATTGGTTGAAAAATAGGTGAATGTCAAGCAGCATTTTGTCAGGTCTGTTGTGTTTGTTTTTGTTTGCAATGCCTTTGAATAAGTTGTTTTGTGCCTGACTTGGCTAGCTACGCCACAAGTTTTCCCTCAGTGTCCTTAGGTCTCACATGTTAGATGGACCTTGAACTGAGACATGTTTGAATACTTTACATTGTAGTGTTGCACAAATGTTTGATCATTTTGTTTTTGCCTTCTTCACGTGACAAATCACAGCACTTTATACAGCAGCATATTATGTGTTTTGTTCATTGCTGTTTGTTTTGCTTTAAAAAAAAAGTCTTAAATTGTCTTAAAATTGACATAAAAAGTGTGCAGCAACCACTGTTTCTGGTGTACGGTTCATACTGTTAATAAATGTTGATGGTACTCATACTCCTGGTTGTGATTCTGATAAGATGTTTATTCTAAGAACAAAAACTGGTTTTAAAATTTTGGTTTTAATTTTAATGTAGATTTAGGTTTATTTCAAAATGAGTCAACTTGTATCAAGAAACAGCTTAGTCATTTTTCACTAATGCTGAGTCATTTTTTACTTAGATTAGTTGTTTTCTTCTTGTTCCAAAGCTTTCATTTGCATAAATTAAAATAGAATTATTAGCTTATAGTCAGTATATTTCACTTATTATTGTGCTGTAGGAAGTTTGATTTTAAGTAGTTTAATCTAATATTCTTCCATTTCTGCTTATTTTAACCCTTTAGAATATTTATCAGGATCTTCTTATTATAAGATTCAACATTTTTTTCAAGATTTCTTATTTAGTAAATTTAACTTGCTGCATGAACAGTTAATGTCTCTTGTTTTAAGAATTCTCCTCAAATGTAGTGTTTTTTTCTTATATTTTATCTCTAATTTACAGCAAAGGCTTTGTTTTCAGATCAAATAGAGAGCAGCAGCTTTTCTGGGACAGTCCACAACAACATTAACTATGATATTGGTCAACAGATGAACTCCTCTGTCCTGTTGGTTAGGACAACGTGTCTAACAATAAAAGCCCATCATCACAGAGCTTCATTTGGACATTTCCTGATTAGCAATCATTTATTAGCTTTAGGTTTGGACCAGACGTGGGCCACACAATACTCAGTCTAGTATTGGCCACACCCCAAAGTAAACGCTCAAAATGAAGGAACAATACACAAAATAATAGCAAAACTGAACAAAAGGACAACAAAAGTACACAAATGTACTGTACAGTTTCACAAAATGACCATAAATATGCACACAAAAAAATCAAAAAAATTTATTTATTTTTATTTATTTATTTATTCAGTTTATTTCCGACATGGTTACATTCACTTTTTTTTTTTTTTTTTTTTACATTTTTTGTACATGCCAAAAAAGGAGACGAGAGAAGCAGTTTGCTTATCTGGATCCCGTCCCCTGTTTTACCATCGCAAATTTACATGGGTTTACATGTCTCTCTGGTCAATCATTCTTGAGTTGTTGAACAGTCCTTTCTTGTGTATTCTCATCTGTAGTCAGTGTTGTCTTGTTTTTATTCCTCTTCCTCGCTATCGTTGTTCGTGTTGGCCTTGTTCCCTGCCAGACGTTGTTAGCATTCCTCCAGTTCAAGAATAGTTCCTCTTTCGAAGGTGTTTGGAAGTTTGTTTTTTTTTTCCCTTTTCATCCATAATGTCACCACTCGGGAATGTCTCTTTTGGACACACAAGTTTGCAGCTTGTTTTGTCTCTACATGAAGGTTAATCCAGCTGTTAGTTGTATTGGCAGTGTTGTATTTTCCACTGTTAGATTTAACTTGTATAAACGCATTATTATATCTTAGTTCATAAGCAAGGTAGTAATTTCATTGTACAGGAAAACGTGTTTCTAACTGCACATATGACAATAAACACTTTGAATTTAAATTTAATGTAATCTTTAATCACCCAAAATACAACAAACAAACATGAATAACTCATTAAACACAAAACAAGAAGAATACACAAAGACCCTGTCCTCTGAAGCTGGATTTCCTCTTCTCTCTCTCTCTCTAACTTCCTGCATTTAATCAGTGTGTGCTGTACTCAGACTCTGGATAACTTCTTACCAGGCTAAATCACCATGGTAACTTAGGCTGAACACCTACCCTGGTCTGTAGGTGTTATATTGTATTATAGTGCATTATTCTAAATGGTAAAATAGGTTCTATTGTTTTCAATGGTTTGTTGTGTCACAGAATTGCATTGTTTTGTCTTGATATTTAAAATTAATACATGCTAACCACTACATTAATTCTAATGAAATTCAGTACATCTACACGTCTGCTATATGTTGTCACCACTAAAATGTAGTATTTTTTTTCTAGATCATCACCAACTCAGGTTGATCCAGGCTGATTAAAACCATCCCATCTGAGCTGGGACATGAACTGATCCATTTATTCACACATTAGTTCTTCTAATGTCTTTAAACACTTTTATTGAAACACACAGACCCGGTCAGAGCAGGTTACACTCCCAGTTAGGATCATGGAAAATAACATTTGCTCCATCTCAGTATCTAGTTTAGACTTTTTTTAGACCTGTGTCCTGGGTATGATGGGTTTATGAGGTGAACAGTACTCAGCCATGTTGGGAAGTCCAGAAATCACACAGCATTTCACCCAATCATTGTGGTTCATGCCAGAAAATACCACAGACCAAGTATTTGTAGTGTAGTCATAGCACTCAACAATTCTGTTTTCTGTGCTACAAGAGACAACAAAGATCTTCTTGTTCATCACTGCAATGTCAAAGTATCTGTGTCTGTGGACCATTTCAGGGACATCGTACCAGGTGTTGGTCACTGGGTCATAAGCCTCAGCAGAACTCAGACGTCTGGACCCATTGCTTCCTCCAACTGCAAAAATGTGGCCCATATATGCAACGACTCCAAGTTTATACCGAGGTGTTCCCATGGGAGTGATCAGTGTCCACTGGTTGGTGTCTGGGTTGTAATACTCAGCAGTATTCAGTACTCTATAGTTACTCCATCCTCCACATATGTAAATCTTGTTGTTCAGTGTGGTGCAGCTGGCGTAGCTCCTCCCTTTATTCATTGATGCAATGAACGTCCACTGGTTGATGTTGGGCTGGTAGCGTTCAGCAGTTCTGTGTGAGGTACCATCATCATCCCTGCAGCCTCCCATAGCGTAGATGTATCCCTTTAGCACGGTAACACCCACAAAGCTCCGTGACTCCTGCATTGGTGACATCTCCTGCCAAGTGTGTGTGACTAGGTTAAACCTCCACACTCTGTTAGAGGGGTTGGTCCAACTTAAAACACCACCCACAATGTAGAAGCATCTACCAAGGAAGACAGTGCTGTAGAATAAGTGAGTCATGGGATTCTCCAGACTAGGATGAGTGTGAACTGTGATCCAGCTGTTGGTTCTGTAGTCAAAGGCCTCTATAGTCTTAGAAAATATTCTAAACATCAGTAAGACGGCGTTTGGCAAACGACGGCAAAACAAGGTGTTGTTGATCCCAGACTCAGAGCAGAGTAATGAAGGTTGAGACATGACTTTAAGGGTATCAGAGACCAAGAGGTGGGACTCAGGGTTTGTTTTTACCACATCATTGTTAAGCACATTGTCTGTGATGTAACTTTTGTCCATCAGCCCCAGTCGTACCTTTGGTAACAGAGTAGAAATGGCTCCCTGTCGTTCCTCAGGCATGTGGTTTATCCATCTTAAAACACTTTGATAAACTGTGCTCTCCTGGGTCACAGTAAGGTCATCCTGACCCAGGATATCAGCCAGCCCCTGCTCCGCAAGCTGCAAAAACTCTACACAGAGTGAAACCTCCTCAAAATTCTCACAGATAAAGTGAAAGGCCTCATATTTCAGTTGAAACAAAATGGGAATATACCAGACTTTAGTAAACTGCCACAGCCCAATGCATTTTTCTGGACAGAGGTGATCCTTCAGAGCTTCAAAGCATGTTTGTTCCAGACTCTTTACATTGAACTGATGTACTTCCATCATTAGATCAAAAATTTAACTGTTGTCAGAGTGACAGAGATTAAGTAAATTCACTGAGTCCAAGGAGTTTGTGGGTTATAGTGTCTCTCTCAGAAGGGATTCCCTCATTAAAGAATACTCAATGTGTTGCTGAGTCCTTTGATGTGTGACCAGCTCCTGATGATGTCATCAGCAGTGTGTGATGATGTCACAGTGAAATTCACACTGATCTTCCTTCTGCTGGCTCCTGATTGGTGGATGGCGTGACAGATTCTGCGTTCTTTGATATGTGTGTGTGGGTGGGGGGGGGGGGTGTCTCAGCTATGCATCCTCACTTGAACTTCAGGAAATGCTAATATTCCAGTTTATTATTAGTTTGAAGCCTACAGTTTGAAACATGCAGACAATTGAGATCAGATTACCTTATTGGTGACCCAGCATACCCAATACAGAACTGGCTCATGAAACCATTTTCAGACACAGGCAGACTGACCCCTGAGCAGTGCACGTACAACTACAGACTGAGCAGTGCTCGATCTGTGGTTGAAATGGCTTTTGGGAGACTAAAAGGTCGCTGGAGGTGTTTCCTAAAAAGAAATGACCCAATTGGTTTGTGATGTGGCTGGAAATGTTATGTGTACAGCTTTGGGAACCAAAGAAATTGATATGTGTATGTATTTCCATGAATGTAATTGTCTTGTTCATCTGAAATAAAGAATAATAATAAAGGGTAATGTCTGTTTTTCAATACATTTAAAATGACAATCCAATACTGTTTTATTCAACAAAGGGGTTAGGACCTTCACCGCCTGAAATGTCCACAAATAAAATGCAAAGACACTAACATTACATTTGCTATATGTTGTAACAAACATTTAAGCTTTCCATCAGGGCCTTAAAGATTAGAGTACAGGAATTAAAGAGTGACAGAATAAAAAAGTAAGAGCAATAACATTATATACTTATAAAAAACAATAGTGACAATATATCTGAGCTGGTGCATATTGTTTAGTTGTATATGTGACAGTATAACAACATCTAAAACTAATTTCTGAGAAAGAAAATCTGGTTACCATAGATTTGTGATTGTACTGTAAGCTACAACTACATTTTTAACTGACCGGTATGTACATATATTATTACTATAATATACATCTGTGAATGTAAAGTAACAGTAAAATTAAATTTCAACATTTGTGTTTACAACCTAAACACATGTTTTCTGATAAGTTTGACTCTTGGTTTTGTGGTTTAAAGCGCTACCCTCTGACCCCATTAATGTAATCAATAAAAACAGTAAAATAATATTAATTTGTAGTGTACACGTTAGTTTAGATGCATACTGTTGTTGCTAAGTCATGGTTTGAGTAGTAAATAAAATCCAAACGTTGCCATAGTTAATTATAGATGTCATAATGTTTTCAGTCTTAATTTACAGTGTTGACCAATTTATACCAAAACTTGACAAATTTTTATTGCTCACCAACTAAATGGAGTCATGATTAATTCATTCAAAATAAATACTTTATAAACCCTTATAAAAAAGCAAACACCTGTGAGGTTAAAATTGATTTAGCACTAACCAATTCATCTGAATAACCTATAACATTTTTAATAAGTGGAAAAATGCTGAATCTTTAGTTTTGAGAAGAATTGTAAGTTTTACGACTTGCAAAGTTTATGATTTACAAATTTTCATTAGAATAATTAGGTGGAAACTACAAAACTAAGAGGGCAGTGTTCACCACAAACAATCATAGAAGTACTTGGATCAATTATTCACAGTCAAACTCAAGCTTTAAAGAAGGCCAGCACATGGTGCAGAACCTTCTGAATCCAATTTCTCACAGCAACTGAATGAAGAGTGAAAATCCTCCTTATATAGTCCAGTCCAGCTGATTGTCAACAACTCACAGTCGTGCTCAACTCTACAGGTGCAGCAGATCTCCCTGATTGACATGATGAGCTGGACATGGCTGTGCACTTTGTACCAATCTGTAACAGTATGGTAAATCCCCCAATAGATCCCCTGGAATTATCAAACATTTTGGCCTCAGTAAAAGATAACCAACAATTTGATCTCATTTCACATTTTGTTGCTATTTTCCTGCATGGAAACATCAGTGACAATGAAAGAATCTTGTTAAAAAATTGCAATTATGGCAAAAATTGCATTTTTTTTGCACTAGACAAATGTTTTGTTCAGACCTTGATGTACTTTACCACCATGTAGACCCTTATTTGTGTGAATGTGGACAGAAAAACAGAAACAAACTTTACGAGGAGAACGATTAAAGACTCAGACTTTCTCAAATTCAGCCCAAATTAATACTGAAATAAAGTACATAATGAAAATACTAGTCAATTACAGTGTTTAAGTGGATTAAATTAAAGCAGAATTAAGTGTTTACAAGATAGAGGAATTATTTAATTCAGAAATGAAATAGGAATAAACCAGCCACCTAATTCAGATTTAAGTTTAAGTTGGGATTAAATTTGCATTAAGAATTAAATGTTTAGAAGGTGAAATTAAAGAGGATTTAACTTTTATTCTGAATTAAACAGGAATTAAAGCTCAAATGTAAACGTGGCCAGTGACAAATAAATAAATAAGCTGATTAAATAAATAAAAGTACTGAGTAATAAGGACATCAGTGGAAATGTAAAGTTATCCCCTAAAAATAATACTCAAGTAAAATTTCAGTACATTAACTAAATTTGTTTACACTGTATGTACTGTATATATATATATATATATATATATATATATATATATATATATATATATAAATGTCTCTGGGGTCACTGGACATTAGTGGCTGTGGTTGTTGTGGTTGATGTTGAAGCAGGGCTGCTTAGGAGAGGAGCTGTCTGTCAGTGTGTCAGCTGACAGTGCACTTATCATTATAATATTATAATCTTATTATTATTTTTATTATTTTAATTTTATTTGTTGAAATAGAGGTTCCTGACAAAGTCAAAAAGCCTTGATCAATAAACACATGAATGTGACTCTTTTATGTATTTAAAAACTAAAAACTAGTCGGTGCTGACACTAACACAAGACAAAGGTTAAAGCGTTCTCTGGTGGTCGACTGCCTTTATGGTTAAACACATTGAAGTTAAAAACAGCCAAATGAAACTGCACTGGCAGTGTTTTCAAATGTTCATTCACTTTCTTTGCATAGGTGCACTTGTGGAAACTGTGTAACCATGGCAACAGAGCCAGAAAACATCTTCTCCAGGGAGATACCACAGCTAATGTCAATCATTAGTGAATGAAATAGTAATGATTATTATCTGCTAGCCTGGCTCACTTATCTTTTCATTTTATATATGTTACAAGAAGAATACGTCAGCTTCTAAAGACACCTGCTTGTATGGTGGATCATCCAGGTCTGGTAGTAGTGTGTCTGAATGTGTTCTACCTGCAGAATGCATTCATTATATATACAGTATATAGAGCACACTATGGACCTCTACAGCTATGGAGATAATATGTTTGAAATGAAAGACTGAAATCACACAAATCAATGTATAAACATGAAACTTTTATTATATAACAATATGTTGTGTTTTCAGTGGTTCTAGGTACTTGGCATAAAGAAGCTTTGTGAGCTGGTGTTGGGGCTTTTTGGGTTCCTCTCCCTGCTTGTGTTGTCCTAAGAATAAGAAGTTTTTGTTCTTAGAATAAACATTTTATCAGAATAACAATCAGTGATACACTCCACAGGCCACTGAAGTCGTTGGTACAGTAAGTGGACTGAAGGAAACCACGCCCCCTGCTGTCACAGCTGAGAGTTACACTGGAGAGTCTTCAGCTCACTTCCCTGGTCCTCTGTAGACTTCACAAACCAGGAACGCTTTCCATTCAAACCAATCCTAGAGAGGTTAAAGGGTGTGAACAAAACCCTTAGCCCCACCTCCTTTGACCTGTAGGTAACAGGGAATGAAGGCCTCAGTGAGAATTGAACTCACAACCCCTGGTTTACTAGACCAGTGCTCTAACCTCTGAGCTATGAGGCCCTGTGTGTAACAGCATAGACGATCTTTCACATGGCAGATATACACTACACCACTTACATGTACAACTGGGCATCGCTTTTTTTTAAGTTTTGGGGGCGGGGCTCTAAAATTCCATCTCATGGTGTAACTTTTTTCTCTTACATCTTAATGTCAACAGTTATGATAGTGTGTGGTCTTATTTTGGTCCTCAGTTATGAGGGAATTCCAACTCCGTCATCAAATCTTTATTTATTTTTTTTTACCAATTTGAAAGGCTACCAATCAATAGCCTTTGTTCAATCAGCTCTCAACAAACACCCATGTATCTTAACCACATGCTAGTTGTGCTACAGTTGTTATATCATGCTTTAATTGTCTACTCACCACTTTCTAGGTGTTTTGAACCGTAAGCGCTTTAACTCGTAACCAGTGTTGTGTGAGTTACTGAAATAAGTAATGCGTTACTGCAAAAAGTAACTTTTGAGTTACTTAGAATGAAAGAATGTATTATTTATTTTGGGTCATTTGTGTCCGTACAGCTTCATATTAGTGCTGTAATAATATAATAATCCACTGTTGATCAACTGTGCCCCTGTATTAACATTGTTTTGTATAAAAGCCTCTGATAAATGAAATGTTACTGTATCCAACCCTACAGTTTATAATCATTTACATTAACAGAACTAAACTCTGCTCAGTATTAATCTTTACAAACACCAATCTGACTGAAACACTAAGTATTCTTTCAATACCAGTTTATTTATCTGAGACCAGCAGAAACTGTAAATATTACAAGGAATTGTGAAATAAATAACACACAAAACAACCTGAATATTATTAAAAATTAAAGTGGCTTCAGCATCATAAAACAGTTGTGTTTAGCCTTAGAATGTTCCCTTACAGGTTAAGTACAAAAACTAGCAATAATGTTCAACATAAACACAAAAAGCCTTCTAAAATAAATAAATGAAAGCAATCTGAATTAACATTAGGAATACATTTTGACCAACTCTGCTTTACAAAAACTGCCATAAAACAACCATAAATGATGTGCATATAAAGCACAAAACAGCTGCTCCAAAATTAAAACAGTATTTTTTCAGCCTTAGCACAGTAATGTAAAGTAAGCTGTGTGTATTTCAGGTGCACATTCTGCTGTTGAAAATGCTTAGAAAAATAAATGTGGAAAAACAAATTCACAGCATTTTTCATAACAGTCACAGTTCATTAAAATCTATACGCTGTTGTTTCGGTGCAGATGCTTCCATCACATCCACCAATGTAGCATTAGCTTAGCGCTTCACCGATGCATCGTTTGGAGACAAATTAGTAAAATAATACACGTATTTCCACTCTGAGAAGCTCGTCCTGCTCTTGACTCGCTATGATTGGTGCACGTGATGTAAACAGAAACATGCTGACAATGCTTCTTCTTCTTCTTCTTCTTCTTCTTCTTCTTCTTCTTCTTCTTCTGTTTTACCGTGGTTGGCACGGCGTCCCGCAAAAATATGTAGAGCCACTGTAAACAGGAAGTACACTGCAGCTAGCAAAGTAATGGACAAACGCAGATTAATGTAACGGTAACGGCGTTATTTCTTTAAAAAAATATTGCGTTACAGTACAAGTTACTGTAAAAAGTAACCATATTTTTACACATTTTTACAGCTTCATAGGTCAGTTAGCTCAGCTGGTCAGAGCGTGGTGCTAATAATGCCAAGGTCATGGGTTCAAGCCCCATACTGGCCAGATAACGTTCTCAACAGTTCACTCTTCTCAGCGACCCTGTAAATAAAACAATAAACATGCCTGTGGCACACATATAGCTACTCAAAGAGTAAACAAATGTAAACATAAAGGGGGCGGGCTCACATCATGCTATGGTAACCCACAAGGACAAAATGCGAAAAAAGTCTGAAAAAACTGTGGTGGGAAAAAAAAAAAAAAACATCTTTTTTTTTTTAACTCAAATTTGCAAATTAAATTTTTTTTATATAAATATATTTTTATATATAAATTCAATAAATCTTTTTTTTTTTTTTCTTTGCCCAGCATGCACAGCTAGCAAAATTATAAAATGTCCTACTTCTAACGACTGATTGTGTTAAAGTTAACAAGCACAACAAAAATAAATGACACCCAATCTTGATTGATATCTGACCCAGGTAGACGACAGTTCATCACTTCTTAGCTGTAGTTCAGATTCCCTCCACTCTCACCTGCGGAGGCCGTGGGTCTCTCCTCCTCCTGTTTCCCCTTCCCCTCATCCACCTGACGACCACCTCCACCATCATCACCTGTGGGCTGTGGCCGCTTCAGATGCTGCTGAAGATGAAGCTCCACCATAGCCATCAGCAAACATCTGTGTTATTTTCACACATTTGGCAACATCTGCCTGAAGAGCTTGTAGCTTTTTATGTCAAATTTAGAAATACAAAAATACACATAACTACGTAAAACAAAAAACTAAACAATATTTACACAAAATGATAACAGAAATGCACAAAAATATACAAAATGACTCAAAAAAAACCATACATTACAGAAAAATACACCAACTGACAACAAAAACATGAAAATGACTCAAAATACACAAAACTAAATATTTATACAAAAATATACAAAATGACTCCAGAATCACACTACAAAGGCAAAAAATAATATTAATAATCACACAAAAAATGCACAAAAACACAACAGAAAGATACAAAAATACACATAAAAAAACATACATTACAGAAAAATACACCAAACAAAAAAATATATAAAAGTAAGAGTAAAGAAAAAAAACAACAAACTCATTTATGATGTTCATGTCCCATAGAATTAAACCAGGGAAATCGCACATGCTATTTTATTTTGCACCTGCAAATAAACCCATTTATAACACTAGAGAGTGCAGAGTATGTACAGTACACCTCTTTGTACATCCAACCTTCAAACACATACTCATTTGGACATAAATGATGACTCTACTAAAGCTCCAACTATATGAATACATACTTCCAATAGTCACTGTACTAGTTTATTTACTCATGCCAAATAAAATGTGACAGAGACAACTATATTACTCATGAAATATGTATTAACAAAATATATCAACAAAAAAAGTTAAGACATCATAGACATTGTTTGGATGATCACATTGATAGATCTAAGCCCAGCTCTGGTTTGTAACTGGAAGCTGTTCACTGATATCACTTCTAAATAATCCTCCATCTACTTTCCAATCAGCTGAATGTGTCCAAATGTTAATGATGGATGTGTCAGTGTCTAATGTGACTCTGCTTGGCTTTAGAATGACTAAGAACAGGCCACAGCTGTACATTGGATGTATAACATCACAAGTCTTTATGTGTCTGTTTGGATTCATAATATTAATAATGAAGTCACTCCAAACACTTTGTATTTTATTGAATCATCAGAGTTATGAAACATGTCAGCTAATGTGTTCTTCAGTGTGTCAATGCACCACCCTGGTGTTCTGTATATACAACTTTATATTATATTCATTTACACACTTAGACATGTGATTAACCTGGACACACCTCCACTCTGAGTCCACATACAGGGAGACTCCACCCCCTTTTAATCAGTGCTGTTCATTGGGAATAATTCATATCCTTCTAGAACCAAAACAGGAACTCTATCACTGTCTCAGATGTTGATACAACACTACATTTAAATAAAAAGCCTTATTAATGTAAAAACAAGCTCAAACTAAAGAATTCTGCACTTGTTTGACTCATTTTGTCAGAATTTGTTAGAAAGACATCATGACTGGATGTGAAAGCAGTGGTTACTCTAAAAGTCTATTTTTAAACTCCTTCAGCTTCACTAAACACTCAGTTTCCAGAGGAACCTTCACTTCCTGTTCTTAGATCCATCCAGTGGATGTTCTTCTCATGGGAACCATGTGTGTTTGATGGAGGATTATGTGCTATCCAATGAAAAGCTCTCCCTCTCTCTGACATGTTTCTCTGTTCAAAGAAATCCAGCACAGACAATAACACGTCTTTATTTAAAGGAACAAAGCTTCACTGGACATTTGATATCATTACATTTACATTGATTCAAACTTTATGTCAGAAGGAAGATTTAAGAAGAACTTTAGGATTTATCATGGTTACACAGAACATTGTAAGTTCTAAAGAAAGGCTGGACAGGCTAAAGAACAGATTAAAGAACATTTCAGAGTTAGAATAAATCTATGAGCTGTAATCACAGAGTTGATAGAAATGTAAATATGGTGATAAAATGGGAGTGTTTGGACACTTTGGGCTCCCCTTCCCCTAATATTCATTCAGCACACTGCATGATCCATTCACAGGCTTTAGGCAGGGTTTCCCTGTCAGGAACCATTTCATCACATTCACTTCAATTGTAGAAAAACATACTTTATATAAAACACATCACATCTAAAATCAAGAAAATACTATTATGTGATGTATTAGATACTCATTTAAAACTCATTACAAATATGAATCCTTTATAAACACAGAGAAAAGAAACAGATTCAAAGGTACATGATGAAGATGGTCTGTGTGAACACAGCATGTATATTCATCTACAAGTTAGGATCTGATTATTACATCTATTAGAATGTTACTAGTTTATAGACTAATGATTATTATGTACAGTATACAAACACATGATGGTCATCATAGACTGTCTTTATATAGAATGTGTGTTAAACTCAAGGGCCGTGGGCCAAATCCGGCCCTTTAGAGCATCTAATTCAACCTGCATCACATCTAAAATCAAGAAAATACTATTATGTGATGTATTAGATACTCATTTAAAACTCATTACAAATATGAATCCTTTATAAACACAGAGAAAAGAAACAGATTCAAAGGTACATGATGAAGATGGTCTGTATTAACACAGCCTGCAGGAGAAAGTAAAAATGACAGAAAAAATGAATAACTGCGTAAATCATAAACTAATTCAGTTGTAGATATCTCAAATCCTCTAAAAAACGAACAATTTTAAAATAACTCCACAATATTTGCAGAGCTCACAGGTTTTCGATGCTGACATCACATGATAGGAGTTATTTTTAAACTCCAATTGTTGCAGGAACTCTCAATTTTTGAAAGTTATGCAATTTTTCCTAAATTATTCTACAACATTTTGGAAAATTAAAGTAAAGTAGCTCATTAACTATGGCTGGTTTTTCTATAATCTGCAGCCCTTTGCACCTCAAAATGGTCCATAATTGAACCATCAACTAAAATGAGTTTGACAGCCCTGATAGAGAATCTGTCAATAGTGTATAATAATAATAATAATAATGTGATTCATTCTTCACATACATCATGTATGAATACAGAAGCTATAGAATGTATATCCTGTATAGAAAGTGAACAAAGGGAAACTTCTTCCTTTCCAACTGATCATTGTATTGATCTTTTCTTTCAGACCACACCTTCAAAGATCAACAACTTCCTGAACTGTTGGTGTCCATTTTCCAGCTGACAGCAGGTTTATGTTGGAATCCTGTGCAGCCTGATCTCTGGGTTCTTCAGTCCAACACTGGAACCAGAAGGTGTCGTCACCATCCGTGTGTCGCTGGGATCTGAAGATGATTCCTGCTCCATGTCTCCATCCACACAGAGATGTGAGTGGAGAACAGATGAAGTGCTGAAGATCTTCCCACACTCGTCACATCTGAAAACATTCTTCTCATGAACTCGTTGGTGGAAATTAAGGTGAGATTTCCACTTGTAAGATATTCCACATGTGTCACATTTATGAGGTCTTTCTGATGAGTGGCTGATTTGGTGTTGTTTTAACTGGTGATATGTTGTAAAAACTTTGTCACACTGGTCACAGGGACACACTTCATGTCCAGTGTGAGATCTCAGGTGTTCAGTGAGGGTTTGTTTGTGTTTATATATTTTCCCACAGTGGTCACAGCGATACAACACTGTTCTGGAGTGAGTCTGTATGTGCCTCATTAAATTTGATCTTCGTGTGAAAGTCTTTCCACACTGTTCACATCTGTGAGCTTTGATTCCACGGTGAATGAGGACATGTCGACTGAGGTTTACAGATCGACTAAAAGTCTTTCCACATTCATCACATTCAAACTTTTTAACTCCAGTATGAACGACTTTGTGTTTTATTAAGGTAGAACTCTCGGTAAAAACTTTTCCACACTGGTCACAGTTAAATGGCTTTTCTCCAGAATGGATTCTTTGATGTTTAGTGAGGTTTGATTTACAGCTAAAGGCCTTTCCACACTGGTCACATGTATGTTTAGCTTTAACTCCAGCTTGGCTCTGCTGTTGAACTCTTTGCTCTGAAGTTTTTCTCTTAGATTTGTTTCTTTGTTGTGGCTGAGCTTCATGGTCCTGAGAACGTTGAGGTGTCACTTTGTTCTGGCTTCCAGAGTCCTGTAGAACAGTTAGAGATTAAACACAGAGAAGGAACCAAACAAACATTTGTGAATCAGTTGTTAAACCTCCAGCCCTAAACCAGCTTAATGTGGAAAAATGGACATTAGCGCATTAGCGCCCCCTACAGAGTGAAGATAATTTAATATGAGACAAATGTCCTATTGTAACACTTTTCATAGCGTGTTTCACTGACAGGGTTCAAAGTTGCTGCAGATCATCTAGAGAAGTGGGACACCAAAAGAGATCCATGGATTTTTGTTAACTTTTACAGTGTTTGTAGGGCGGAGCCGTGAATATTGGCATAATTTTTTTTCCCCTTTTTTTTCTGAATACAAATAATGGCTCCAAAAAACATACATTACAGAAAAATACACCAAACAAAATAAAATAGATTTGTGAAAAAAAAAAAAAAACACATTTATCATGCACATGTCTCTTAAAATTAAACAAGGGAAATTGCACACGCTTTAAATAAATGATCTTTTTATGAATGTAGAAAGTGAGAAACTTCCATTACTTCTTTTATAAATTAATTAATTTAAATCTAATTTTAAATCATATTTAATTTGCAGAATACCATACCAGATACTTGTTAAGCTTATTTTCTACAATGCTTGTCCAGCTTGAAAGAACATGGATGGAGAACAAGTAAGATGTGAGATCACCTCAGCTTTTAAAAGTTTATTCAGTTTTGTTGTAGGTTTTGTAGCAGGTTGAAAACCTTAAAGAATAGGATGAAAAAGAGAGAAAGGAAGAATGAGTTCTAATCAAATGTTTTTAAAAGAATGAACCACCTGAGCTTTTCCTATTTTAAATACTTTATTTATTAAATAAATTAATTTTCTGCTATTTAATGTTTAATGTTTTTAAATCAACCAACAATGTTTAACTATTTCTATTTGTAAAATTAAATCATGTGCTTTGCTGTACAAATTTTATCCATTTTAATTAGTCTAACTTTTTAACAATGTATTTTACCCATAAACATATTTATTAATTTTAGTATTTATGTAAACTTATTTATCTGAAACTCTTAACCAATATTTATTATTCTTAACATATCTTTGATTTTATTCTTCATTGTTTTAATCTAAATTACACTATGAAATCACTATATATATATATTATATCAATTGGATTAAATAGTACCTTAATGTATTTTGACTAAGATGTCACTAAACAAACAAACTGGTAAAGCCAAACACGTTGGCTGTAGAGTTAACTTACATTTGGGTCAAAATACATATAAACATGGAATCAGCCTGTGTACTTTAACATGACCTATATTCTAACTTAAATACGTGCTTTTAGGAGCTTAAAATAAACCATAATAATTCAATAAATCTGAAGACACTCACTAACAACATCTCTGAGCTCCTCCACTACATTATCTGAGAGTCCAAAAACACAGGTGTGATAGATTTTCAGTCAAAGTAGTAGAAGGAGGAGCTTAGACCTAATACTTATGTTGGGACTCCATCTAGTGTCTAATTGTAGAACTACACCTACACCTGACCTCAGGTGAACGCAACGGAAATTCACAGAATTGGGTTTAAACACTGTCACTGTGAGGGAAAGAACATTTTTTATGCAGAAATGTTCTTCCAACTCTCTTTGTAGTCGTTTCAAACACCACCTAAACACCGTCTAACCTGGTAAAAAACTACACAAATCATCACTGACTCCTACATCAGAGACACCAGTGTCTGTTTAACTTTAACATGTCTGTGAAGCTCTGTCTGTTTCTCATAGCGCTGCTGTGCTCCGTGAAAACATGACTCAGCTTTAATCAGCTTCACTTGATCAGAGCTACAGAACATCTGGATAAAGTTGTTCTGTTGTAGACCATCAATACCAGAGATTGTAGAGTATGAAACATCATAGATTATTGATAACTTCTAATACTGTAAAATATTCTAGCCTCTAGTGGTGAAAAAACACTTCTTACACGTGATGTTTGCACATTTAGCTTTGTTTAATCATTACGTTCTGGAATGATGTCATCAGGATCATTTAAATGAGGTTAATTTAAATTAAGTTGATCAAAACTTAATCAATAAACCTGATCAGATTCAGTAAATCATTGATCCCTGAGGGTAAATATAGTGACATTAATGCTGTTCTCATACATCTTTATATAACATGAATAATTAAAAAGGAACAGTCAGAATAATCCATGTCACTACAACTTATATCTACCTTTTAATTGTATTTTACTCATTATTTTAAATTACATTTTTGACATACATTTTTGTTCAATTATAGTTTCCTTTTTTATTAGTTTTTATTTTGTTCTCTCACAGTACAACTTATATCTTCTTTTTAATTGTATCTACTTTATTTTTCATTCATTCACTCATTCATTTATTTATTCATTTGAGCAGCATATTACAAACTTATTTTACATAACAAAATTAAAATAATTGTGCTCAAAAGGAATTAAGGTTTTTTTTTTTTAATTTATTAGTATTTTGTTTCCTTACAGGAGTTAAAAAACTAATATTTTCTGAAATAATTCATTAATATTTCTAAAAAAAACGGAATTTTAAAAAATTGATGTGGAAAACAGAATTTGGAAAAAAAATGGTTTTAAATGTATGAAATCTTTTTAAAAATTGTAAATCAAATCGAAATATCTGTTGAAAAAATCGCAATTAGGTTTTTTGTGAAAATGGTGCAGCCCTAATTAAAACACAAAATGCATTGAAGCTGTGATTACACCGTTTAATTCTATCAGAGTAATGATGTTTATAACGTGGACCAAGTACAGTTGTGATGTATTAAAGGTCTGTGTTAATGGAGGGCTACATGTAACTACAGTGTCTAAGTGACACACACACATAAAACACACTTACTGCTCCATCAACTCTGTAGTGCTCACATGTATTAAATACAGACGCTCCACGAGTCCACAGACAAGTTGGTCTGTTTCTAGACAAGCGTGCACTGACTGCGTCGTTTACTCACGTCTTTATAACATCATGTTTGGTCAGATTTTTAGTGCATCACTAATTAATAATGTAATTATTACCAATAAATTATTCAAAGGTCACTCTATTAACCTGCAAACCATAAACTACCTTTATCAGGTCTGTCTCTAGTTACATTAAATTCTAGGATAGATCTGCATAATGATAATAATCATCTTACTAGCACAAGCTAAAAATCTTTTCATAAATGATCTTTTTATGAATATAGAAAATGAGATGTTTCTTTTACTTCCTTTATCAATTAATTAATATACTGTAAATTAAATTTGTAATCACATTTAATTTGTAGAATACCATACGATATACTGGGTTCAAAACATTGACACGATAATTTTTAAATGAAAAAAAGGTTATATTTTAGTTGATTTATTATTATTATTACCATATTTTAGTGTTTTTCTATATATATATATATTTGGTGTAGTAGAGGTGTGTGTAGATGTGACCTAATAAAGACTGTCAGTTATTTTCATGCTACGAGAGTAATTTTTTTAAAAAAGTTCTTGCTGATTAATGACAGTATTTAAGGTTATTTAATCAATAAAAACCATCAGAAAGTGTTTTATTATTAATATCTTTGCTGTAGTGGATAGAGAGAGATATAATACAGACTGTTGGTTGTTTTCAGCCTATTACAGTAACTGTTAAAGAAGTCATTTTTAAGTTATTCTATTTTTTATGATTATTTACAAATAAAAATGATTTAAAAACCATTAAACAGTATTTTATTACCATCTCATCTGTAGTAGTTAGAGAGGGACTTAATACTGATGATCTGCTGTTTTCATGTAGTTGAATGATATTTGAATAAGTTAATGATAAATAATAATGATTATGTCAATGACAATTCTTCAAAACACAGAAAAATATGTTTTGTTAATATATTTGGTGTAGTAGATGGAGACCTACTACAGACTGTCAGTTGTTTAGAGCAGTAATTCTCAACTGGTGGGTCAGGGTTTCCTCCAGTGCTCTATAGACCTGGGGGCTTTTCTTGCACCCCCCTCCTCTCACTTGTGTATTTATTTTAAATGTGTTTTCTTCATGGTTCAATCATTTTTTTCATACTGTGGATGGAGCTGAACATTGTTTTTTCATGAGGAGTGGTTCATCTACCTTCTATATATCTGTGCTCAGAGCTGTATGCACGTTACGGACATGATTAGCAGAGATATATCATCAAGAACTTTCTCACTGGTAAGAATAGCGTTGTCAAAAAACTAAATAAAGTGTCAATACCAAAAAGTTAGTATCAGATACTATACTTTCTCGCAAAGGTATCGATACTAACAGCACCATGTCCATCTCTTAATATATCTATGGTTCATCTCTAGTTTTTCCCCCCGCGCCTGTTTCAATTGACAACTTCATTCGCTGCTGCAGACATAAACAGACACACGTGAAGCCCCTCCCCTCAGCTGCAGCTGAACACCAATAGAGAACTATAAATCACGGAATCGACCAATGAAAACGGTTAAACGCGGAAATGGACAGAATCAACATGAAACGCTGTCACCGTGAGGCAAGGAATGTTTTTTTATGGGGAAATGTTCTGGGGAGCACTGATAATGTGTCTACTAGACCATCAATACCAGGGATTGTAGAGTCTGAAACATCGTAGATTAATGATAACTTCTGATACTGTCAAATATTCTGACCCCTAGTGGTGAAATAACTGATGCATCCCTGAGCAGGCAGTATGAGTACACCCATAATGGTGTCTTTCACTGGTTCTACATTCACTGGTTTTGTTCCACTCATTTCTCACCTTTTCTGAGGAGTCCATGTTTGCTGTCACGGCTGAGTGGTTCCACAATCCTCCATTCACCTGTAACATCAGCATAGAATCAGCTCCACCTGAAGGATGGAAGAGACAGAATGAACATGAAGGATCTAGAAATATTCATCCATCCTTTGCAGTGTCATCACTTTGAAATTGACTAAAACTATCAGTTTGTTCAGAGATCACATGATGTGGAGGAAAATGAAGGTCTTCAGTGGAAACAGTTTAACTTTACCGATTCTGCAACGTTGAGGAAAAAAAGAAAAGAAAAAAACTGACCTATTAATTAGAAAAGCTGGAGCGGAATATGGAATGAACTGATTAGATCAGAGTGTTTATATCACACATTTTAGATGCAGGCCTATATAATGTGATAATAGTTTTTTGCTAATATTGGACTAGTATCAGATATCTATATCAGAATGTAACGTCCCTACTTTAAACTATTGTAGATGAAAGGTCACATGTCATGCAGGTAATGTAGGGCATTAATCTACTGCCACATGACAAGTTAAGATCTAAACCCAACCATATAACACTGATGGAAAAGGTTCATCATTCATTTATTGGTCGCGATGGGGCGGGGCTAACACCGGAGCTACAGTCTATTTCCAACCAGGAAATAGTGGCAGGGACGTATGTTTATTTCAAAATAAAGGTGTATCTTAAAGATGACGATGTTTATCCATGTCTTCATTGTGCATCAATGTAAATGGATCGTTAATTAATTAATTGATGTGGATCGATGTATTGTTACACCACTATGTGGAAGCTGTTAAAAAAAGTTTCAGCCCAAACTGACACCGCGTCAGGGAGAAATTCACTCCACACACACACTAGGCATGGGCAGTAATACGGTCATACTGTGGTGTCATAAAAATAGCAACGATATCAGTATCATTAGGGCTGGGTATCGATTAGAATAACAAGTGCCCAATTCGATTTGATTCACGATTCACTTTTGATTGATTTAAGGATATCAAGCAGTACCAATTTTACTTGGATATGAAAAACACTCTCATTAAAACTAATGATGTAAATAGTAGAAACTACAGCTTTATCTTGGTGCATTAGTAAAAATTTGAATATTTACATTAATAATTGAATCTCATTGGTGATGTAACGATTAATTGTAAGGCAGTTAAAAATCGATTCATAGGTATCATGATTCACATCGATACTGTGAAAATTTAAATTTGCTATCCAGAAGAGTTGGCGGCGGGCGTAATCAGCTAATACTTTCTATCTGGCCGCCTTCTACTTTTAAACATGTTCATAAATGATTCCGTACCCCTTTAGCACCAAAAAATATCGGTAATATTACGTGAATATCTGTAAAAGTCAAGTTTTTCTATGAGCTCTGTCTGCTAGCATAGCATCTCTTCACTGCAAGATATCTGCATGCCAACCGACCACAGTGAACATGACCTGAGCATAGGGGTGGGCGATTCACAATCACAATTTTATCACAGTTTTTTTCATTCAAATAATTTAGACCATTTTAACGTGATTTATTAATAAAACAAACTTACTTAAATTCATCGTCCTAAATGGAAAAGAAGGAATAAAAGATCATTTAAATTGTATGTAAGCAACTTATCAAACTGGTTCCAAGTACGATTAACATCAAACAAAAAGGCTGACATGTTATTTTAGTCACACAGTCTTTTTCCTTTGTTTAACTAAAGTGGTGTAGCATTAGCATTAGCAACACTTGTTACATAACCAGGTAGCAGATCAATCTAGTGATTTCTATTAGTTATTGAGGTAACACACTCATATTAATAAAATCCTATTTTAATCAGTGTTTGAACGCCTCATTTCACACAATTTATACATTCATATCCTTTATAAGATAAAACGTTACTGCTTTGGTTACATTAGGCCTGGGTGATATGGACCAACATTCATTCTCTTTATTTTTCCTTTAAATGGCAGTATGTGACATAAACCATTTATTTTTATTAATAGTTTTACAAGAAAAACAACAATGGCCCAAAGTCGATGGAGAAATGTGCCACAAAGACCCTTTTATTAATTCTGTAGCATTGCTTCTTTCAGGGCAGCTCTGAGTGGCTGAAAGTCATTTTTAAAGTAAATCACATTCAGGACACTGTCTCTTTAAGAAAGTGTAAACAGCCCATTGAGCTGCAGCAGCAGCTCTGTTACTGCGGAGCAACAGAGAGTTAGAGAAGAGAAATACATGCAGTGTTTCCTCAAACGTGTCTCAGTGCTTCAACACTCAGAACTGATGGAGTGTGTCTGTGCACTGGGGGGTGGGGTGCTTTTTAAGTGCTTAATAATTCTGTAATGCTGACATGCTGACTAGTAAATGATGTGATTTGGCAGATAAAAAAACCTTTTGATGTTCTGTGTATGGACCACAGACATGACACAGACAAAGCATGGCAAGGGTTAAAATGTGAACTACAGACGGTTCTAAGATCTCTGTGATTTGGGAGATCGTCGTCATGTTTTAATCCTTAATGATCTAATATCATCAGATCACACACCAAAACTGCAATGACTTAAATCAATTCAAAGCACAGACAGTCTGTGTAAATAAAGTGGTAACAGACACATTGTAAACTCAAGACATTCTCATTCCTTTGAGTCTCACAAAGGTTTTGTTCTAATGTTCCAGTGGCTGCACAACAAATCTAACTGTATAATAAGAGACACAACCATAAACATAAATAAATAATTGTAAATAAAAGCAAACATCCAGAAATTAAAAGAATTCTGAATTGTCTTAAAGTGTAATAAGTCAGGTTTTTGGTAAATGTAAGAAAATACTTTAAAATTCCTGTGAACAGTAAAGTTCAAGAAAACTTCATTTTTCACCTTTTTTTTTTTCATTGCTCATTCTCATCATTTGCTGCTGGAGGACAGGGAACAACTACGATTTCCCATGGTCGTGAAGGCATCATGTTTATATGCAGCTTTCTCTGCCAATGTGAGTTTTGGTTACATGTGTTCTGAGTGTTGATTGGCTGGAAGGCTGGGGAATGGGCGGGGCATAAGCGAAGAAAGAGTCACAGTGTCTTACATTCTGTTCCCACAGGGAAGTGTGAGTGAATGATGGTGTTATACGTTCTTTGTGTGTTTGATTGTTTATCTTTAGCATCAACTATTGTCTACAGGTTACTATGACCTCCATTAAAGCCTTTAAAACTGTGATAATCACATCCTCACAAAACCTTTTGGGCAGAGCTGTGGTGTGGTCCCTCCCCATGCCCTCCTACTAATCTACAGGCAGCAAGACATATTAAAATGTTAGATTCTATGGAATCACAGGAATGCCAAAATTAAAAGGAAATGCATGTGGAAATATAAAAAGAATCAATAATGAAAAAATATACAAATGAAGTCATTCTTTTTCCATTTTGCTTTTTCATTTTGTCTTTGTCTTTTCCATTTGCATTTTTACTTCATGACTCAAGCTGTCGATAAAAGCAAAGTCAAATCAATGATAAAACATGATGTAGGAGTTTCCATTAGGGATGTACCCAAATGAAATTTTTTGGCCGAAACTGAAACACCAAAAGAAATTATGCAAATTATTAGTCCCCCATTGCATTTCTGGCTCTGAATGTGTACTAAGTAGGAATGTGTGATGTTTTATCGTTTATGATTTATCGTGAGAAACATTCTCACCGGTAAGAATTTGTCATACCTTGATATAAACAATAAATTCAGAAATTAGCGAGGGCCACGGGCCATTTGTCCCTCAATTTAGCCAAGAATGCCCCAAAAAAAAAAAACATGTTCCACGAACCAAAACTGCGACTGTTTGTTGTCAACAACTTATTATTCTCTGGAGCGGAACGTTGTTTACGGAAGCTCTGACGTGCACCGCCACCGCCCACACACCACCGTCTGTGTGTGTGTGTGAGGTGTTTGTCACGGCTACCAGAAGCTGCCTTGCAGTGATACATCATGGACCACTACTGGGTTAAAACCAAACAACCATCCAACAAAGTGAACCAGTCTAAGTTCCTCCATCAGATCCACCCAACGTTCTACAAACACGGAACAGAGATGAACCTGTAGCAACGATTATGAACTGGAAACTCAACTAAAGCTAAGGACTAATATAAGGACTAATAGACCAAGTAAAAAAAAACAAACATATTTTGCTGTCATAAAACCACAGAGCCATTGATTTGTTTATGATCAGATTAAACACTTGTATGGAAGAATAAAAGCTAAACATGTCACACGTTGTGTGGAATAAATATTAACTAATGTCACTATTAATTCATCCCAACTTGTGAAATGCAATATTTTTAATTATATTTCATCAACAGTAAAAACACTATTGAAGTTATTTGTGATTTTAACGTGCTTTTTTTAAATAATTTTATTTCAAGTGAGGAAATAAATGAATTACATACAGTAACACTAATAGTGATCCACATGCACAAATATATTCCATAAAATATCAGCCCATGAGCTGTTTGAGTCAGCAGTTATTGTAGCCTTTTTAAATGTGTCTAGTGATGTATTCACATATATTTGTGTTTGTAAGGAACCTGTTTACACTAAGTTGTGAATTTTTTTTTATTTATAGTTTTTATTTATCGTGATTTTTATCGTTATCGTGATAAATACTAGAAATTATCGGGATAATTTTTTTTGTCAATACCGCCCATCTCTAGTACTAACCACTAAAATTAAACTTGCAAT